>NW_023397384.1:809146-1045744 GCF_011125445.2 Fundulus heteroclitus | reverse complement strand
AAATTGACCCCTCGGCAATCAGGCCCGGGGATGATAATGCTTTCACATTATTAAGGCTAATAATGTGAAAGCATTTGCGCTGATTTTTCTTTGTCAAACTATAACTGTAAACTATAATAATGGTTACAAAAGATGCATAATAAACCCAAAAGTAAACGTCTTTTTAATCGTAAGGCCCCTAAAAACCAAGTTCTCCATTGAAAAAAATCCACACAGCAGATGTCTTCGATGTTTTTATAACAAACCTTCAGACTTTTTATGTGAAAAGCATCCGACTCGGTTCTGAGTCGTTTATCTGTAATACGATTGCTGCTGTTTGTAATTGCATACCAGGCAGAAATGGTTCCCTTACCGATGTCTGAAGTATACATCCAGGGTAACACTGACATTTTTGCTGCCTATCATTGTTGTTTTTGGTCTTTGAAATCCTATTCAGTATCCTTAAGAGTTTATTCACATTTTTCCCACGGCTGCAGCGAGATCTTATGCATTTATGCACAAGATGATGGCCTTCCTTGCAGGTCTCTGTAACCTTATTTATCATTGAGGTAATGATATTTGGGATGCCTGAAATTTGTCGTGGATCGGACAAATATTGATTTTATTTTTTTTGACATATGAGGAACGGACTTAACCGATATCTGCTTAAGTTTTAATCTGCCAACTATGTTCTAAAATTGCTTGCCATACTTGGCTCCTTGCCAAGTAGGATGGCTTAAGGTACAGCATGACAGTAGCTTGAATTATTAGTTTGAGTTTAAATCCGGGTTGTATAACCTTCAACTGACAACAGTTAAACGTTCCCTCCCTGTTGATGCATGCGTGTCGTTCTTATTTCACCTGAAATGTTGTACGTGTTCAGCAAAAGAGGCCATTTACTAACTAATTCATTATTAAAAGGTTCTGGTCACATAGCAAATGGAGAAACAGGAAAGGCATGCTCTACTGCTTAGTTCTTAGACAAAAGCCCCGCTTCCTTCCCTGGTTTATGTTTTACACACACACACATACACACACACACACACACACACACACACACACACGGTCCACTTAGGTAAAAAAAAACAGCGTATAGAAGATATAATAAAAAATACAAAAAAGAAGCAATTTGTGTTTCGGTGTTTGTTCCTGGCACTTTAGTTAATGAGCGCTGCCTGCTTTTCATCCTCAGAGCTGGTGCCTCATCTGATTGGTTGCCATGGCGACTTGTGGATACTCTGAGGACCTTCAGCCTCAGCAGGCCAACGCAGTAACCATGGCGACGTCTGCCACCACCACACCCTCCTCCGCCAAGACCGCGCACTTCCTGTCCGAGATCCCGCCGCCGGCGTCTGGGAGCATTTCGTCGGCCAACCCGCCGGCCGCCGCCTCCAAGACGGCACAGGATGCACTTTGTTCACAAGCGCCGCCCGCCCAGAGCCAGAAGGCGGCGGCGGCGCCAACTGCGCCCGCGCAGCACTACGTGGGCCCAGATATCCAGCAGCACGCCGCTGTCCAGAAGAGCAACGGGCAGAGCACTTCGCCCCAGTACATTATAGTGACTGTTACAGGTAAGAGGCCCTCAGGTGAACTCAGGATTTAACGTCACCCGGTTGGTCGTCTGCTCAGCAGGAAGTGATCAGATCGCATTCAGAAAGCAGAGGGTAGACTCTTTATTATATGTCTGAAACGCGCGTTAAAGTCGTTTTCTAGGCTTGGATGGGTTGGGCAGGTACCACGCAGCCAAGCTGTCCGGAGTGACTTGGCTCCCAGGGAGATAAAACGGCTGACGCAGCAGTCTGGCTTCACATCTTCTCTGACCCTAAAGCTGGATTTTAGTTGATCGTGGTGTATTAATGGGCTTTAACGAGCTACAGAGGCGGTTTAAACCTGTACGAGGGGAGAAAATGGACACGCAAGAACACTGGGTGGTTGCAATGAGGCATGGAGCAGTACGAGATTCTCGAAGCAGGATTACCTTGAGATAAAACATCTTATTTCAAGGTATCAGAGTGTTTACGTACAAATCTGAATCAAAAAAGTTAGGTACTTGCGTTTTTGTTTTTTTTTAAACTGAAAATCTTCCGTGAAAAGAGAGGGGAAAGGTGTATCAGCCTTCTTTCAGCCAGCTGAGCAGCAGTGTGCAGCAACGTGTGTGGAAGGGGGAGTGTTGAGTTACTCTGGGCTCCAAACAGCTGCAGGAAAACCCTGGTCGCTCCGTCACTTTCTTTGGCGTCTCATGAAAACGCCGTTAAACTCTAGGATTTTAGCCGTTTTCCAAGCTGTCCGCAATTTTTATTAATTTGAGCTCCTTAACTTTTTGTTTTTCCTCACGAGTATAAACCTAAAAAAAACAAAAAACCAGACACCCTCATAACAGGAAGCCGGCCCCCCAACAGGATCCCATGTGTCCTGTATGTTAAATTTAGAGCCATCTATTCCTAGACGGCTCTCTCTGCTTGGATCAGGTAACGCTGCCCTCTCACCTACAGTCAGACGCTTCCAGGCCTGCGTCTCCGTTCCTGACCCAAGGCGGACTGGAATCCTGGATCTAAACGAGTTAAAACTTTTTAACTGCTCTCTTTCCTTTTTGTTGCTTCGAATTGTGTGTGTGTGGGGGAAAAAAAGGTCTTCACTTTTGGGCTAGGGGTTCGGTTTAGGACTAAGGTGTCAATTGGGGGGGCGTAGAAAGGCTGGGAGATGTATGGAAGTCAAGGCACCGTCCTCACTTTGTACTTCAAACAAGGATGTGTGTACTTGTCCTCACACTTACAGATGAGTGAGAACATTTGGTATGTTACCATCAAAGTGAGAACCTTTAAGAGGGGGGGGGGGCGTTGGGGTAAGGCCATAGAGGGTTGGAAATAAATGAAAGTTAATACAAGGTTCTTAGTAAGTATGTAAATATACGGTTTGTTGCTTTTTATTTTAGTTTTATTTTTTTTAGAAGAATCAACACTATTTCAGTTCTAATGTCGCTGACTTCCATAAACTCCAGTTCTGTTGCAGTGACTTAATGTTAATCCCTTTGCTCAAAACTGCACCGCCGACATGGACTCAGATATTGTCGTTGTTCTGTCCCCGCCGTTTTGTTTAATTTTTTTTATTTCAGTTTGTTTTATGGGCTTTGGCTTCACAGCCCCTCCTACGAGCCAGGTGTGATGGAGCGCGTGGAGAAAACACACGCATGACGCACCGACGTGTTGCATCAAGGGATAATGACGGCGTGATAACGGTTGTGATTTGACATATTCTGCAGGTCTAGTCTTTGAAAAAAAAAAAACTTTGGCGTGTTTGAAATCTGACCGGGGGGGCAGAATTGATTGATTTAATTGATGACATGCTAATTTTAAGTTGTACGTGCTGCAGTGAGCTAGACCTTCAGTAGTTCGGCTGCTTTCAGCCTGAAAAGAGAGGGCAGTGCTTTAGGAAGTGCTGTTTTTTTTGTTTTTCTTCCTGATTTTAAATCCCCGAAGGTTAGAAAGAAACGACCGCCCTTCCCTGCTCCCCGCCTGCTCTCCATCCTTTTTGTTTTCCTCCCGCTGCCCGTCAGCCCACGTGGAGCGCTCTCCATCTTCCCTCTCTCATCTGATCTGCGTGTTTACAAGACGGAGGGATTTTTCTCTCCATCTGGGGAGATTAGCTGTCCAAGGCTGTCCCTTTTTTTTTTTTTTTTTTTTTTGCACGCGGGATATAAGGATGGAAGGGGAGACGGGCAGACGCACTCTCCCTCCTCCATCTTGGCTCCGCGGGGCCAAAAACAGACGTTTGGTAGCGATATGTTTTGCAGCGGCTGTTATTATGATATCGAGGCAGTTTTTCGTGAGTACTGAACTTCTCTCTCTCTCTCTTATTTGATCTCCCTGCGAACACCTCCCTCCTTCATCCGCTGGCGTATCTTTTCGCAGAGGGCCCGGCTCACTCCAACGACAGCCTGTCAGACTCCAGCCCGCCCGCTCCCAGCGTCCCCACCCATGTGGTCCAGGCTGTGCAGCCCCCGGCGCAGGTAAGCAGCACACCGTGTGCGACAGCCTGTGCGTGGGCTCGGCACTGACGAGCTCGGGGCTGCCTCTCCCACAGAGGTCGGTGTTGCAGGCGGTGACGCAGGCCACCAAGAGGATCCAGACGGGCCACATCAGCAGCCTGCAGCAGTCCGTGCATCTCAACCAGGAGGTAAAAAAGACCCCCCCTCCCGTAACGCACACAGTACAGCGCGCATGCCGTACAGAGACGTCCTTTTGGGTGCGTTTGACCAGGTGGGTCGGCGGAGAACCCGTGGACAAGCTTCGGGTCGGGTCCGTGAACTGGGCTCCTCCCCCTCGGCTCGGTCGCCGTCAGACGCCCCATGCGTGTCGTTGCTTTCACGGCCCGGTTACGCAACGGCAAACTTCGCAAGAGAAAGCTCAAAGTTCAGTTAAGACGATTCTTTCGTGCTCAAAGTTCAAAGCCGGGGGTGTTGTTCTTAGTCTTTGCAATGAAACATTTTTTTTTTATATATATTTTAGTTTAATCTTCTAAAGATGACCCTGTGATTAGGCACACAGGGTTTGTAACCCTAAAGTAGCAGGACACTGACTGCTTTACTAATTACCAGCTGTATGGCTTTGATGAGCTGGGAGGAGAGAGGCCAAATCCGTCACGTCACCCATGGCCTCCTCCTCCTCCACCGCCTTGGAGCGGTGCGCTGGGCGTGTGTCAGACGGGGAGGAAAAGGCAGCGGCACCATCCAACCTGATGAGGAACGATGGGGCGGGAGTTTCTCTGATCAATATCACTTCTGGCACGTTTTCTAAAAGCAGATCTTACGTTGCCAAACGAGCGGAAGAAACTAAACGTGTCCGGAAAAGTATAAAATCTCACCGTTTGGTGACATTGAGGGCGTAAAATATGCTGACTAAGCTCCTGCAGTACTGGGTTTGCCCTGTTTTGTGGAGAATACAGGAGTTTCTTTTTAAGTAAAACCACCAGCACGAATAAGGAGCTATATTCTGCTGATTTCTTCTTCTTCTTCTTCTTTTGGCTTTTCACCTCCAGCGGTCGCCGCAGCGAGTCGTCTGTCTCCTTCTCACCCCAGTCTTCTGCATCTTCTTCTCTCCCAGCAGCTACCTTCACGTCCTCTTTCACTCCATCCATACATCTCCTCTTTGGAGGATCTTTGGAGGCCTATCTTCCAGGCCTCTTGCCTGGCAGCTCCAGCCTGAACATCGATTGTTCTCTCCATCCCGAGGCGATTTTTGTCCAACATCAGTGTTCGACCTCTCAGATCTCCGAGGATAAATGTCCAAAATAAATCCCACAAGCACCCAGCTAAACCTTATCAAAAGCGTCCAGAATAAAAGCTTTTACGGCTGCAAAGGGTGACTATATAATGTATTGATCCCTGTAGATTAAGAATGGGATGCGGGGGGGTAACTGGCTAGGAATGAGCCCGGTGTTAAAGGTAGAGCGTCTAATCTCGGGCCCAGAAACCATCGGCGCTAACTAACGCCGGTCTCTTCCTGCTTGTTCAGGTGGAGCATGTCTATCCGGACCAGGTGCAGTACGTGGACGGAGCAGAGGATGCGGCCTTTACCACGTCGGCCATGTAAGAGCCACACATCGGGTCACGTGACTCGGGGCGGTAGCCTTTCTCGGCGTTGACGTGTCCCCCGCGTCTCTTCTCTGTCCTCCTCCAGCCGATCCAACAGCTTCCCGTTCTCCGACTCGCCCCTCTACTCCCAGACGCCTCCCGCGTCCTCCTCCGCCTTCTACGAGGCCACGCCCAGCTCGGAGTCGGAAATCGCAGGATCGGTGACTTCGCAGCCGGTTTCCGTGGCGACGGCTGGAGCCAATAGTGGGGCGGCTGCTGCCGCCGCGGGCGCGGGGGGATTCGTCCTCCCGGGAGGTTACATGTTAGGAGGAGGTGCGGCAACAAGTGGGGGAGGAGGAGGGCAGAGTTACTCCAGCCCGAACTCTCGCGCCCCACCAGCTACTGTGAGTACGCCAGATCAAAACAGACACGGTAACAAGAAGGCCCAGTCCAGTCATGTCTGGTTCTCCCTCAGGTGCAGTGGCTGTTGGAAAACTACGAGGGGGCCGAGGGGGTCAGCTTGCCCCGCTGCACCCTCTACTACCACTACATCATGCACTGCCAGGAGCAAAAGCTGGAGCCAGTGAACGCCGCGTCCTTCGGTAAACTCATCCGCTCCGTCTTCATGGGGCTCCGCACGCGAAGGCTAGGAACCAGGTAGAGCCACGCTTACACACGACTGCTCCGACGGGGTTGGTGTGTGGGGGGTGGCACCGAGGCCGAAGGCGTCACCTCGTCCTTTTGCGTTTCTCTGCAGGGGAAACTCCAAGTACCACTACTACGGCCTGAGGATCAAGTCCGGCTCCCCGCTGCTCAGACTCATGGATGAGCAGCAGCACATGGCCATGAGGCAGCAGCCTTTCTCCCAGAAAAGCAGGTACCAGTTCAAAGCCAGACGATGCTGTGCATCATCCCCTCACCAGGTGGATGGACTCAAGTTACATGCTAATGATTTTAGCAGTGAGGCATCCACACGGAGTGAGTCCAGTGCACAATGCCACTGGTCAAAAGCAGTTCTTAAGATAAATGTGTTTTTACATATAAAATACAAAAGTCAGCGTATTTAAACACCTTTCTACCGTACCTGGCCACAACTATTTTTGAACCATTTCACGTTTTGTCCCGTTCTTTTACAAACCCAAACCGTAGTGTATTTTAATTCAATTTATTTATATAGCGCCAATCCATGAAATATGTCATCTCAAGGCACTTTCCAAAGTCAAATTCAATCAGATGACACAGGTGGTCAAAAAGTTTCCTATCTAAGTTAATAAAATTGTGCTAAACATTTTGCTTGGCAAACCAAAACCACCTCACTCTCTCCCAGTGGTGAAACACGGTGGTGGCACCATTATGCTGTGGGCTAAATGCAGGACGATCCTGGAGGAAAGCCTGTTAGAGGCTGCAGATAACGACACTGGGCGAGAGGTTCCCCTTTTAGAATAGAATAGAATTCAACTCTATTTTCATTGCACTGTCACAAGTACAAAGCAACGAAATTTGTTCTCTGCTTTTAACCCATCAACCTTGGGGAGCAGTGGGCTGCCATGTGCGGCGCCCGGGGAGCAATCTGGGGTTAAGGGTCTTGCTCAGGGACCCAGAGTGCAGGCACTGGGGATCGAACCGGGTACTTGCATCCTTCTCTGAGTGCAAGCGTGATGCTCTAACCACTCGGCCACAACCTCCCACAGATCTAAACTTGCAGTCGGAGGAATAATTGAGTTAGATCGACGCATATTCACGTGTTAGAATGGCCTAGTCAAAGTCCATTGGAGGTAAGACCTCTAATATGTTTGGGAGCTATGAGGCATCCAGGTTGACCTGGTTAAAATTTGTCCTACACACTGTGAACTGTTGCAAGTTCAAATCCGGTAACCATCGATCACTTTCTTCCTGTTATTGCAGCTAAATCTCGACATCTGCTGTTGTGTCAGTTTTTGTGTGTTTCCCCCTGATTGCTCTGAAAGGATAAAGCCGTTCCAGAAGACGCAGGGGATAGCCAACGGGACGTCAGGCGGGCCGGGTCAGCAGCAGGCGACGCTCTCTGATATTTCAGCCCAGGTGCAACAGTACCAGCAGTTCTTAGGTGAGAAACATGAACTCCAGCGTGTTTTTCCTTTTTGTCTGTTGGGTTTTCCTCCAGAAAATCTTTATTACATGGATTTATTCTGTTCAGATAAGCAGGAGGTTCTGATCCCCTGTTACAGATATTAAACGGTTGGGTGCTGATTGTTATTTAATGTCTTATTTATTCATTTGTGCTCCAGAAGCGGCAAAGCCTCTGCCGGAATTTGTGAAAATTGATCTGCAAGACCAGGTCCTGCCAGACGGGATCTATTTGGAGCACCTGAAGGCCTTTCAGACTCTGTACAGGGAGCACTGTGAGGTAGGAACCAGAGGGGCTGTTTCTGGATATTTTATTACTTCCTGGTACTTTTTAAAGTAAAGAAAACGGTCTAGTTGGGTATTAATGTGGGTCCGCTCTCTTCGCAGGCCGTCCTGGACGTGATGATCAACCTTCAGTTCCCTCTCGTCGAGACGCTGTGGAAATCCTTTTGGAGGTTCAGCCAGAACAACGACGCAGAATCCCTCAACCTGTAAGCAGATCAGGACGGTTCACCGGCGTCCCACTTCTTTTCACGCGTGGTCATGTTGCAAAGCTACAAACTTCGCTGCGTTGTATTGGGATCTTGTGTGATGGGTCACACTGCAAAAACAGAACCAAAAATAAGTAAAAATTTTCTTGAAATTAGTGTATTTGTCCTTGATTTGAGCAGGTAAATAAGATTATCTACCAACAGAAAGAGTACTTTTACCCCTAAAATAAGATAATTAGATATAATGCACTTGAAATAAGTTGATGGAGATGAGTTCTTCCTATTTTAAGTGCAAAAATCTTATTCCATTGGCAGATTATCTTATTTACCTGCTCAAATAAAGTACAAATAAACTAATTTCAAGAAAATTTTAACTTATTTTTAGTTTAGTTTAGTCTGTTTTTGCAGTGCAACGCACTGCGGAGCAGGACTGGGACGTGGAACTGAAATGATGGCTGATTGCCGGACCCCTTCAGAAATATCGATCCACTTTCAAAAAGTGGGTTTTGCCTTTTGGCATAAGCCCCCTTAACTCTGGCGTCCCTAAATAAAATCCATTTCAACCGACCGCCTTCTAAAGTGACCTAATAAGTAGAGTCCGCCTGTGTTTAATTTAATGTTACTCTGAAACCAACTGATCTGTGAAGGCCTCGGAGGTCAGCTACAGCCGAATGGTTTCTAGCAGAGCCCATTCTTGTGTATAATTGGTCCAGTCAAAGTCTGGGTTAAAACCTAGGAATTATCAGTATTCTGGACAGACGGGCAAACGTTTCAGTCTGTAGAAAGGTGGTAGAGAGATGTTAAAAGACTCGCAGCTGCAATCGGTGCTGAAAAAACATGCCCGCCGCACTTTCCAGATATGAAAACCGTGTGGTTTCCTTCCACTTCCTGATTTCTATGGTCATAAAATCCCAACAGAATAAGCAAAGTTGGAGGTTGCAGCATGACACAATGCTCAGTACCTTTTTGTAAGGCGCTGTGCGAACCTGCCATGACGATCTTCCCGCCCCCCCGCCAGTCACAACGAGTCTGAGAAACGGCTGCCCAGGTCCTGTTTGGTGGCTCTGTGCAAGTTTGAACCGGTGCTGTGCTGGACCAGGGAGTGTGACAACCTGCTCTACCAGACTCTGGTGGAGATCCTCATCCCAGACGTGTTGAGACCCATCCCTAGTAAGTTTCTCTCTTCACAGCAGTTTAATGTTAAAGGTTTAACAGATTTTGTAGGAAAGATTACAGTAAATGAAATTTTCATTGAGGTTTTTATAAATTCCACCAACGTATTGGCCGGCAAACGTTTGGAACGGCTCCTCTTTGCATTCACATTTTGAGCGCAGTTATGCTACTTTTTTGCTGTCCCCCTCCTTAGGTGCCTTAACTCAGGCCATCCGTAACTTTGCCAAGAGTCTGGAGAATTGGTTGACGGGTGCCATGATGAACATCCCAGAGGAGATGGTTCGCATAAAGGTGTGAGAACGTTTCTCGACTGATTGCACGCCATGCAGCGCGGGTCTGGGTCCCCGGTTTTTATTTCCGCTTTTACCCGCACGTGAACGTACTTTCTGTTAATATTTGTTTGCATGATGTGTAGAAAGATGTGTTTTTTAAGGTGGTCTATAGCATGTTTTAAAAATGCGTCAGAAATTTACCATATTTTTCGGAGCATAAGGTGCACCGGATTATAAGGCGCACTAAATATTCTTCCCAAGTGTGTAATATCACTCTGCCCCTCCGTGTACACAGCTCTCTCCTGAGAGGGAGAGCTATTCGTCTCTGCCAGGAGGACAGAGTAGCTGGACTACACTGCCCTGTTTCTAACATAAGGCCAAAAATAAATGTAACTTTTTTTATATTTAATTAATTTACTAGGTTTATTGTTGCAACTGCGTACTCCGTACAATTCTTACATTAATGCACTTCTACTTTAGACATTACGGTCAGGCAGTTTTGTAGACAGCTCAGGGAGCCGATCAGGTAGTGACACAGTGTACCGTGATGCTCCGAATGTCCAATTCGCGTAGCGGCTTTGTTGCTAACCAAAGTCTTACTTACACATTTTAACGGATTATACCACATGAAATCAGTCAGTAAGCACAACAGCGATCATATATAAGGCACACCATACATTTTTGAGAAGACTTAAGGATTTTAAGTGTGCCTTACAGTCTTAAAAATACGGTAAATGTGATTTTTGAATGCTTGTACATATAGATTCTATAGAAGCTTGCAAAAATGATTCACGCCCCTTGAACTTTTCCACGTTTTCTCCCGTTGCATCCTCAAAGCTCAGTGTAAAGTACAGCATAGAGGAGGAAAGCAGACGTTTACGTGGTGGGTGCATGACCCTGAAGGCAGCAGCCGCGCAGTGAAACATGGTGGCGGCAGCATCATGCCGTGGCGATGCCTTTCTTCAGCGGGGACAGGGAAGCTGGTCGGGTTCGATGGGATGACGGGTGGAGCGAAACCAGTTGGCTTCACCTAAACATGGAGCAGAACTACAGGGGGAAATTACTGTGTTGGAACGGCCCAGTCAAAGTCCAGGCCTCAGTCACGTTGGGGAACTACTGCAAGACTTGAAAACGGGTGTTTCTTCGCAGCATTGACGCTGCTGTGCTGAATACAGACTCATGGACTGGACTTAATGCAAGTAGAATACATTCACCTTTGTGTTGCAACATGACATGTGGAGAAATTCAAGAGGGATGAATACTTTTGCGGGGCTTGGTGCGTGTATGTGAGCAAGCAACGATCCCCATAGCCAAATGTGGACAGAATGAAGGACTCTGGACGTGGGTTTGCTCATTTTTACGGCTCGTCTATGTAAAGAAACGGCTGCATTTATTGTTCTTTCTGCTGGGATCTTCTAAAACCAACTCTACACGCGTTTCCCCCCCTCCGCTCTCTTTCAGGTGGTGTGCGTAGGCTCCTTCTCCCAGACCCTGCGGCGCTACACCAGCCTGAACCACCTGGCGCAGGCCGCCCGCGCCGTCCTCCAGAACTCGGCTCAGATCAACCAAATGCTCTCTGACCTCAACCGCGTCGACTTCACCAACGTGCAGGTCGGTTTTTTACCGCCGCCGTCCGCTCAGGCTTCCCGGCCTGCCTGCCTCCCGCCTGCCGCCGCCAAGCCGGGCTAAATCCCCAAACCCGTGTCCCTCCTCAGGAGCAGGCATCCTGGGTGTGTCAGTGCGAGGACCGCGTGGTCCAACGGCTCGAGCAGGACTTCAAAGCCACTCTGCAGCAGCAGAACTCCCTGGAGCAGTGGGCTTCCTGGCTGGACGGCGTCGTGTCCCAGGTGCTAAAGCCTTACGAGCAGAACCCCGTTTCCCTGCCGAAGGCGGCCAAAGTCTTTCTGCTCAACTGGTCCTTCTACAGGTAAGGAGCCCGCCGCGAGCAAACTCCATGGGAAACGCTCGTACCCCTTGACATTTTTCCCCACGTTTTCCTGTTCCAACCATAAACTTCAGTGTTTTTTTTTTGGGTTTTTTTTCCCCAGTGTCCTGTCTAGCAATGTGGCAATAGGAATTGATATCTTAATGCCAGATAGAGCTCGACAGATTTTGCTTTCACAAGTGGAGCAAACAGCTTTCGCCATAGTGCTCCGCTTGATTTATGCATGTAAATAGCTTTATTGTGATTCCTGCAGGGAGAATTTCAAATTATATGGACAGTACAATGGGAGAGTAAAGGAAGAACAAGAACAAAAAAAAAAGAGAGGTGAAAGAAAGAAGAGATAAAAGGGAGAGAATGATAAAACCTTCTCCGTCTGCTCCATCACCTGGAAAGAGAGACGCAAAAAGAACAACACAACCAACAGACATAAAGCAACAGATACAATCGAATAACACCTAGATGCCATTGCTAAATCATATGTACTATTATTTAAGCTGACATGTGTAATGTGAAACCTGAAAAAATAAAGTGAAAGAACATAAATAAATAAATAAATAAATTACAACTTCAGTGGGTTTAAATGTGACACGGCAACACAAAGTACAGCTTTTAATCGTGAAGTGGAAGGAAAGGGACAAATGGGATTTTACGGTTCTGAAAAGTGCGGCTTACATTTGCAGTCTTCCAGGTCTATTTTTGCAGTGTGAATCAATTGCTACGTCTCTCTCCGAGCTTTGCACGTCTAGAGGGCGAAACTTTTAGCCTTGTTCTTTGCAAAAATCGCTCAAGCTCAGTCAGATTGGCCGGAGAGTTTGTGGGGGCGACAACCTGTAAGACTGTCAAAAATCTTCCTGGAGCCCATAACGGGTTTTCTTCTGTTCATTCATCTTCCCATGAATGTCCCTGTAAAAGGAGAACAGCGCCATGCCGCCGCCGCCACCATGTGTAGGCGTAGCCAGGCCGTGTTCAGCGTAAAGCTTCCGTGTTTAGTTGTCTGCCACACAACGCGTTTGCAAAACCCAAATATTGTCTCATCAGAGAGATCGCCTCCTGCTTTCGTTCTACTTCTTGACACTCCTCCAGTAAAGGGCAGACGTAAAGACTGAAAGGTTTTCTGGTCCCAGATTCTCCAACCTGAGCTCCAAACCAGTGACAGTGGGCCTCTTGGCTTTTTTTTTTTTTTTTTTTTTTTGGATCAATGCTCTTTTTTTTTTTTTTTTTTTTAACCAGCCAATCAAATCCAGTCACGTTTGTGGTTGTAACCTGGTAAAATAGTAACAGGCTAATAGGGGTGACTGCTTTTTCCCGCCCCTGTATATAAGCTAGTGCTTTTTTTGTTCTTTATCTTTTTTATTTTAACGCATTTAACGTGATTTGCTTTCTCTCCCTCCCCCTCCCCAGCTCCATGGTAATCCGGGACCTGACCCTGCGCAGCGCTGCGAGTTTCGGCTCCTTCCACCTGATCCGCCTGCTGTACGACGAGTACATGTACTACCTGATCGAGCACAGGGTGGCCAAGGCTAAAGGGGAGACCCCCATCGCGGTCATGGGAGAAGTACGTCGTGACGTCGAGCCCCTCTGCGTAAGGCGCGCTTCGGACCCGATCCTCTTTAACCTTTGCCATTTGGTCTTTGCCTCGTTGCAGTTTGCCAGCGCCGTCAAGAGCAGGAGCTCCCCAGACCTGGACAAAGGTAAAGAAAACGCCGCTGAGACATGCTTAGCTTTCCCTCACGTTCGGTGCTTACCGCCGCGTTGCCGCATCTCTTGGTCAGAAGAAGAAGAGGACGACGACGAAGACGACAGCGAGGAGGAGAGCGGCGACATCCTGCTGCAGTCCGGCTCCCTGAAGGTGGACGAGGAGAAGTCGGCGATGGAGCCGCCCGCCAAGCAGCCCAAGACCACGCTGAGCCTGCACACGCTGACCGAGGCTCACGGCACGCCGCCCTGAGGCAAAGCATCCGCATCATGAACGCGCAAAATCATGTCGTCCTGTCCGCGGAGTCGTGCCGGTTTGCATCCCGTCCGCTTGCATTTGTGAAACTCGGGGGGCCGTGGAGGAGCCCCGTCACTGATTTCCTCGCTTCCGCTCCTCTATGTTGCTGTTATGTTTTCTTTGCCTTCACTCGATCGTCTTCTGCGGCCCTTTCCTTCGTCCCCCCGTGCCTTCCCCGTCTCTTCAGTGCCCATGCCTGTAAAGTCTAACCTATCAGTGCTATATATTCTTTTTTTTTTTTTTATTATTTTATTTCTCCCTCCCGCCCGGCCTTAACCACTGACCTGAGTGCTGTGGAGAGATGAGAATAGCCCGCTCTTCTTCAGTAGTACTCTTTAACTCAAAATCATGGCTTGCCTTTAATGAATCGACTATGCAGGGGGAAGGGGGGTGCAGGACTGTAGTTCACGTCACTGTAAGAAACACATCTCAGAGTAGCATCTGGACCCAAACTGCAGCATGAATTATGTTTTGATCCATTATTATTTGAGGGTGCCATATTTCTTTTTTTTTTTTTTTTTTTTTCTCTTACAGAGTTTATTTTTCGTTTGGCCACCTGATGATCTGTGCCTTGGAGAGATTTCTAATCTTGACAAAGTTTGCGTTCTATATAAGAAAAGCCCACATATATATATCTATATTATATTTTGTGTTGTGGATTAATAAATGAATGTGCTGTGAAGTGGTCTCGGTGTTGTCATGAACTGAGTACGGTTAGTTACTAGTGTGCCTTGTCAAAAGTATTCACACCGCTTGAACTTTTTTTTCACGCAATGTCCTGTTAAAGTCGCGTCTCAGATGGGCTTTATGGGGATGTTTAAGTGATGGGCCAACACAAAGTGCTGCATGAACGTGAGGCGGAAGGAAAAGATGCACGGTTTTCTAGTTTTGCATCCAGGCTGTTAGCTCGGCTCATCTTTCTGATTTCAGCTTCACGTGCTTCATTTGGGGGTAGAGACCTGAGTTTTGGTGCCCCGTTCTCCTTTTCACACACATCTGATGCTAATCTTTTTAAAAGGTTTCATCCAGCCTCCCCCGTCGCTGCTAAAGCACAGCTATCCCACAGCACCATGCTGCCACCGCCATGTTTCACGGTGGGGAGGGTGTGTTCAGGGTGATGTGCAGGCGTGGGGTTTCTGCCACACGGCGTTTTGCATTTAGGCCAGGTAGTTCCAGCTTTGGTCTCATCTTTCTACATATTTGCAACCCCTGCTTGCCTTGTGGAAACCGACTTTGCTTTTTCCAGATTTGCAGAATGCATGGGGAGAATTTCTGTATACGAAAGCTCGATTAGACGCATTTAGTATTAGGTGGCCGCTGAAGGCGACTGTGTCGCACTTGATCTTATGTAGTGGCATCAGAATAAAGGGATAATACTAATTTAAAAAACACTTTTTCAGCCACTTTAGCACCAAAGTAGTGCTGCACTACTTAGTCTTGATCCGTCACATAAAGTAGAATGACGTTTTATGGCTGTAATGTGACAAAACACGAAAAAAAGGGGTATGAATATTTTTGCAAGGTGCTGTATATTTATATATATATAAAAGATGGTGGCACTCCTGCCTCGTGATTCTGCATTGTTTTCTGTCTTTCATCCATCTTTTGGGTCATGTGCAACCCCCCCCCCCCACCCCACAAACACCCACCTTCTCCAAGATGCTGCGCACCTTCTAAGGTCGAATCACAAGGCCAAAGCTCATCCCGCCTCTTCAGGAGCATTTCTGTTGCTTTGTACCAGCTTCATGAACAGCTGCTGCGGTGTCGAGAGTTTTTGTAGAGATGAAAGTAGATGTTTATTTTCTGAATAACATACTGTGGATTATGAATTATAATGGGTATGTTTTGTGAAAACCGTTGAATATATATCTGCTCTATTTTTATGTCGTCTAACCATTATTGCCTTAAAATGTTGTCCTAATGTCCATCATCCAGAGTATGTGGTTTCCTCTGTGATAATGGTCTAAGCTTGTGGATATGGTGACGCTGTGTGGACCCCCCCCTCTCCCCCTCCAAAGAACAGAGGCTCACATCCTGCAGCTGCCTGTGTGGCATAAGCAAAAGTGATTTTATGTTCAACTTTGAAGCTAAAATTCTAGCCGTGGGATGTCTCTCAGGGCCATCTCTCAACCAAGATCCCACCAAAGATCTTTGTAAAGAAAAACAAAAGGCTATGTCTGTTTAAATGTACACAACAGATATAATCTTGACTATAAAAAGTAAAAACGACCGTTGATGTCAAACGTTTGTGAATTTGTCCCTCGCTTGTGCCGGGGAACTTTTTCCTAAATTTGTGTCCTCTTGATGTTATACTGAAGACCTTTGTACTTTAAATCTGTGATCAACGTTTGTAGCTTCATTCAACTAAAGAGATGGTTGCTCTCAAAGCTTCTGTGAGTTGTTCTGTCTTTTTAACTCTGTTCTTCACCTAAACACATCGTTTGCATCCGATTAGTCTGTCTAAATGAAGTTTACAGCAAGTTAGACGTCCAAATCGAGCATCGATAACTTGTTTTCCATCTAAAAGACAAGCTGCTTCTCTACTGTATGTACCACACTTATTCACAACTGTTGGAAAGATTACACACATTGTACACAAATGTAGCAGACGTACCCTCACTTAGTCTCATGTTACGCTATGCAGGTGCTCAGTCTGCAATGATGGGAGAGCCTCTCTCCTCAGACTGCTGAGTGCTTCCATGGGGTAACCCATGTAGCGCAATGCAGATTTGTTTTCTGATTAACTTGGCTGACAATTATCTGACCACTTGGGGGTACGCAGTGTGTAAATTACATCAAACTTTCAGCCGATCATCTGTAATAGTTAAAGGGTAACTCACCCCCAAATCAACTTTTTGCTAATAATCTGTTAACATAATTGTTTTATAGTGCTGTCTACATATCCTGGTGATTATTTCATCAATTTACTCCATATTTGTTGAAATTCTGCTTTTGCTCCTAAAACAGTGTGGCGCCCTCTTAAGGTTCAACCAGTGTCTTGCATTGAATTTCGAATCAGTTTTCCTATCGATTTTTTTCCCCCCATTACTGATTTATTAGCTTAGCGTTCAGTTAGTTTAATTTAGCTTTCACTAGTAGCCCAGACCATGCAGACAAAATGTAGCATCCTTCATCCCATTACACATTATCAATGAAAGTTCATACATGAAAAGGATCATTTTCGTAAATAAAACATGTTTTAGGTGGTTTCCATTCTTGAAACCACCTAAAACAGGTTTTAGCGATAGATGCTTAGATAAAATGTACATTACTGCTGTTGAACTTCCAGTTGTTTGGGATGTACTAAATTTGAGAAAGATAACTTGACATTTTCTAGAACTGAAGTGAAAAACAGACATCTATGCGTGCGCTTAGTAAGGCAGGGAATAAATGTGCATACCTCTAAGCTATTACTTAATTGATCCACCGTTTAATGACATTCCTGCATAATTTTCTTACACTCTTCTTTGCTACGGTTAGCTAATGTCTAAGACTAGAGCTGAATGCACCGCTGTTCTGATATTCTAACAAGAACCTCATGAGAGAAAAACTATTTCTAGAACGAAATGTGTTACTGAGATTTAGTTTTGAACAAATGTAAAAAAAAATTGGTCAACTTTGAACACAAAAGACTCAAAATAACGTTAAAATCAGGCATTTTAATTCAACAAAATCTTCCCAGTCAGGCGGTGTTTTCTAACCCTGTTGGCCAACAACATGATAATGGCCAACATAAAGAAAGGAAAACGGTACGGAGCTGGTTCTCATTTAAAATACCGCAGCCCCATAAATCCACAGAAGTGGACTGAACCGATCCAGGCAGGGAGGAAAGACTTGTATAAAAGCAGCAGAATGCGTTTAATTTTACAGACAAAAAAAAAAATCATTCACACACACACACACACACACACCGAGTCATACCAAAGCTGGAGTCTGTCACACATGAACATCATACCTTCCTGTGTAAAAAACAAAACAAAACAAAAAACATCTTTGTTCAGTCCAGCTCTAAGTTTTGGTGCCTGTAATATTACAGTAAAGATTTACAAAATAACTAGAAATCTATACACAATAAAATCTGCCACAGACATGCTTTTGTTTAGTTAGTTTTAATGACACGTTCATCCTAAAACCTCCGATGTGGACAGCACTGCTCTGCTCTGGCTGGAGCGCTGCGCTGAGGACGAGGACATGTCTTCATGGGTGAATGTTTAACTCGGACACTCGTGGACCACCGTGTTTCATCCACATTTCTCTTCACAGTACAATCCAGGTGCATCGGTCGCTGTCTGCCAACACCTGCAGGGAGGAGCCTGAGAGGGAGAGGATGATCAGGAGGGGTTCTTATACATTTCTATGTGTTTTTCAGACTCAATTTTACAGATTTCTCAGTCCATTTTGGAGCCATGAAGCCTAAAAAAAACCCACAAACTGCAGAGAAGGATGGACAGATTCCTTCATGGATGGAGGGCTGGAATAACACTCATCCAGCCTAAAGCTAAGCCATAATCTAAAGCTGCCCAGTCATTGGACTGATCAGTCTCAGCTAATTATAGCTCGTTTGTGCTGTGAAAATTAAACCAAGAACCAGATACACTGAGCACTAAAAGGTTTTTAAATGTATATTAACCAGAAAGGCCTAATTTACAACATCATTAACTAGGAAAAAAGTAACAATTTTCAACTTTCGTCTCTCAATGACGACAAAAGATAAATAAATTAAAATCAAGAAAAGTTTACGTTATTATTTTTGCCACATTCTCTTATATTGTCCTCTAAGGGCAATCAATGTGAAATGTTGCATTGACTGATATGTAGACAAGTCGATGGGTAATCATGTTAAACAACTAATCTCAATATTGACCAAAATAATTGTGATTTTTATTTTTTGTGTGTTTTTCATAGTCGAGCGGCACAGAAGCTCCACATTGGGTTTATCCGAAATCTGTGAAAGGCCTAAAGAAAGTGTTAAAACGTTTAAGATGACTGGGCGCTGAATGTTGAAACAACAAAAAGCTGCATCTTCGTTCAGCTGCGATTTTCTTTCGGAAAGGGAAGCTACTCTACCCAGTTCAACACACAAGCTTTTTAAGCTTAGATTTCTGCAGAAGCTAATATTGCACTGCAAATATGGATCTAAAAATAAGTAAAATGTTCTTAAAGTTAGTGTCTTTATCCTTGATTTGAGTAGATAAAATGGATTATCTGCCAATGGAATGAGTATTTTGACCCCTAAAATAAGATAATTAGACATCCTACACTTGAAATAAGATGATGGAGATGAATTGTTCCTATTTTAAGTGCAAAAATCTTATTCCATTGGCAAACAGCCTTATTTACCTGCTCAAATCATGGACAAATACACTCATTTTGAGAACATTTTACTTATTTCTAGTTCTGTTTTTGCAGTGTGGTTCTGACAGAAAGGTGTCAGACTGCACCGTGCATGGCAGCTTGTCTCGTGCAGGGCGGTATTTCTGCAGAGGCTGAGAAAGCCATTTCTAGACGGCTTTGGCCTCTTCCAGCAGCAGAGCGCTCCCTGCAACAAAACCAAAATGGTTAAAAAAATTGTTTTTAGGAGGCACAATAAAGAGCCTGAGATGTCAACGGGACCTTCAATATTCCTCAGATCCAGTTGACCATCTGTGGGATTTGATGTTCAAACAAGTCAGATCCATGAAAGCCTAACAGACGGGTGGTCATAATGTTATGCCTGGTCCCATACGGAGTAGGAAGAAACGGCTTTTAGGTGAATTTACCAATATTCTGAACAAACCTGACTGATTAGAATGTCTGATCTGCTATTTAACAGGAAGGACTGGTGAAGTTTAACTGAATGCAGCTTGTGGGCGGGTCACATGTCTGTAAACAGCCAGTCACCTTTGTGCAGAGCGTCGTTGGTCATGCGGTTGATGTAGCGGGAGCTGCTCTCAGGAACCAACCACTTCATCACGGTGTTCACGCAGGACTTTCTGTAGGAGCTCCACACACTCCCGCTAGGAGACAGAGGAGCAGGCGACACTTGCACACAGCTGTTCAGGGCGCAGACTGAGCTTCGGATGTGTGTGTGTGTGTGTGTGTGTGTGTGAGCGTGCTCACCTGGTCTGGCCCTTAACCTCTGACAGGTCACCCACGCCCACAGTGCAGCACACACCTGTGTTCAGGTCCCAGCTGACCTGCAGGTTGGAATGGTATGTGTTTGGCCTGAAAAGACAGAGACGAGGGACGCTGAGCTCAAAAGCTTGAGTTTTTTTTTAGTTCATTATGTATGAAATTAAAAGGAGGAGGAGGAGGGGAGGGGGGGTACCTGCAGTGCTCCTCGTCTGAGACAGAGAAGGCCAACAACAGCAGACCGATGTTGATCATCACAGTGTTGGTCTCTGGGCACACCTGGTGAGCATCAAACCCTCTTTATAGATTTAGTTATCTCCGTCTACAGTGAATCAGCTGAGCCCTCTACTGGAGGATTCCTGCGCTACGCTCAACCAACAACCGATCGTTTACCCTCGCCCAAACCCCGACAGAGCGTTGAGGAGAAAACCAACCAACACAGCAGGATCCTCCCTGGAGGGGCTCCGTGTTTTTGTGGGACTGTAGCGTCTCAGACTTCACTGATCCAACACTTCAGACCCGGGAGTCAAGGTGTAACACTCAACATATCAGCTTTGGAAAGTTGGCACAGACATACTGGGTCTCTCAAAAGCAGGGCTTTGAACCGGTTCAAGGAACGAAAACGAAAACAGGGAACTTTTTGTAATTTACAGGGAACAGAAACGAAACCGGAAACATTATTTTTTATGTTCTGGAACTGGAACACTTATTTAAAAATAATGGTAACCGGTTAATACCGGTTTTATTTCGTTCCTCAAAGTTTTTTCGTTGCCTAATTAACTAAAAAAAAAAAAGTAATTATTTTCCTGCGCACGTTACCATGACGGCTGAGGTTCACTTCCTGTGTGACATCACATCACACATTTGCTGACTGAATGGAGAGAGAGCGGTGTCTCCACTAGAGCTACACATCTTAAATAAGAGGTAAATTACGATCCGTCGTTAAGTAAAACGCTCATTCCAAACACAATATCAATAGCTTTATTTGTCAAACGAAAGGAACAAAATTAACCGTTCCGAGAACAGTATTTTTATGTTCTAACTGGTTCGGGAACGTCAATTTATTGGTGGAACTCATAACCGGAAACGTTATAATTCCGTTTCTGATTGGGGAAAAAAAATCGGTTCAAAGCCCTGCTCAAAAGTCTACCCCCCCCCCCCCCATTAAAATAACAGGAGTTAGAACACTTTCTAAATATTTTTTTTTATAAATAATGCGCCTCGTTTATTTAAAGGTAAAACACTAAATATTGATGGTGAGCACACACTGAAACCAATAATTGAAATAAATTCGGCCTTTGATAGGAGTCCATGACCCCGTATCCTGACTTTGTAAAACTTCTTCCTTACGATATGAAGACATTAAAGAGTTTATTTCTGCCCTCTGGCTACAGTTGTCCTCTCATGAAGTCACACATTCCCACCCAATGTGAACGCGTCTCTACACCTGATGATTCTGGACAGTTAGGTGAGGCGTTCATAACTTTATCCACGTCGACACCGATGACAGTTTGAAGGCAGCTAACGCCACATGATGATGCTGGAAACCCCCACGATTCTTCCTCTGATGAGATCTTTTAAAGGTTTCAGTTCTGTGAGCGGTGCCAAGCGTGTGTGTGTGTGTGTGTCTGAGTTTACCTCTAGGATCACAACGTCATAATCGCTGAAGGAGCAGAACTGGGGAGCCCAGGCAGCGTCGTTCCTGATGACTTCATTGATGAGATACTCAAAATCCAGAGTCAGCTGCTCGACACAAACGCTCTACGCACAGAAACAAAAAGGCAGTTTCAAACAGCAGCCGGGTCCATGGGAAACCCACAGCCGTATTCACTCAACGAAACACAAAGCCCAGCACAAGTTCTGTGGACCCATCTGACATAAGGCTGCACACACACACACACACCTGGCCATCGTGTGGCCCGGTGACCAGCTGCAGGTTTCTTCCCTTTAGATCCGTGACGGTGAAAGGCAGCTGGACTTTATCATCCTCATAACCTGGAAAATGAACAAGGACAAAGGATTGGTTAAATAAAGGAAGTACGGGGAGAATCACCGCTGACCCTGAAACCAGCGTCTCACCTGCAGCGTCTCCTGAACTCTGCTCTGCTGCCCCCTGCTGTTGAAGGCGGTAGTGCAGGCGGGAGTAGTTAACGTATCCGGGCTCGCTGGGGCCAGGATCCTGGCATGAGGTGGATGGGAGCGACGGTGGAGAGGAGGCAGGAGAAAACGTGAAATTAGGGCTCCCGCATGACGTCGATGCCAGCTGGGAACTAGTCCGTCTATCCTCCGCCCTCTTCTCTTTACATTCCTCCTGCACTCTGGAAGTGTCTACATGAATCCCTTTTTCTCCTGGTTTATGCGCTGCCTCCTTTTCGTCACCATCAGCTGTCCTCCTCTCCCCTTGCCCTGCTCCTCCTCCTCCTCCTCCTCCTCCCTGGGCTCGCCTGAAAAGGTCGGCTGCAAACTCCCGAGCTCTCATGGCTGCCTGCGAATGGCTAGGCGATGAGGGGACCGGAGGGGGCCTGCAAGGAAAATGTCGATTCTCTGGAGAGCCCTGGGTTAACGGTGAAGCCTCCGCTGACGTTGAGGCAGGAGGCGACGCGGTTTGAGTTGACTGGGCTGCTCCCTTTGTGTAAAGGATCTGTGACGACCGGCCTTGCTTTTCTGAAAACAAAGCACAGAAACATTGGGAAAACTAGGAAAGGTAGACGGCGACACAACTACTCTCCAGTCATGACAAAGATACAGTCTTCCCAGCACTTGTTCCCGTTACAATCGTGACTCTCTGTGTTTTTTTTAGGCGGGAAGATCTTCTGTGATACACCGACACAAAGTAGATCCTTCCGTAGTGGATGCCAAACGAAACCGTTTTGATCTTCCTTTTTTAAATCTAAATCAGAAAAGTTTTATGTGTATTTAAACCACATATAGCTTGTGAACAGCTCCAGCTCAGCCAAACTGGACTCAGAGCATCTGGGAACATCATCTTCAGTCTTCTAAAGGAAACTGAACCCTGGACTTTGGGTCTATCACAGGAACACGCTTTGATCGGGACCGGGGCCATCAGAGCTAAATGCTACGTTCTGTCGATAAGCGTGCATCAATGCTGCTTTAACACACCATAAACTCATTGGGCAGAACTAGAAGTACACAGAGGCGGGACAAATGATGGCTTCAGGCCTTGGACATTTTTATCAGACGGTCTGGCGCTTCTGGATGGAGCGAGTTTTAAAAGCGTCTCTAAGCGCCACCGCCATGACGTGCTGGTCGCCAACAAGACAGCGGAGGCTGATAGAAACAAACAGGGACACGTCTGACGCTCCACATAATAATAATAATAATAATAATAATAATAATAGGAAAATAATAATAAAATCATTTTGTAATAATAACATTTATAATAATATTTATAATATTAATATTTCTAATAATGATAATAATAATAATAATATTTGTATAATAATAATAATATTTATAATAATAATGTTAATATTAATAATAATAATTATAATAATAATATTAATATTAATTGAACTTTATTGATCTCACAATGGAGAAATTCAGTGTATAGTAGTTGAAATCAGAACCTCCAGGACCCAAGCTCATGTGCACCGCCTTACGTTTTGCTGGGTGCAGAATTTTGCATATATGCAAAAAAAAGTTTGATTTGATCAAAGCACCTTTACCCTCATGTTTGCTGTGTTTCCTGCATGCTTTGTGGGACGCTACAAACTGGACTATTTATGCCTTTATGACTTTTTACATTGGACGAGCTGCACAAATCCACAGCTGTTAGTTGAGCTCTACACAAGAGTTACAGTGGAGCTCCTCTGGTGAATGCTCTCCATGTCTGGCCCGTCAGCTTGCCTTGGTGGGCACGTCTTGGTGGCTTTGCAGCTGTGCCATACTCTTTATGCCAGGACTGGACAATATGGACCAAAAATAATATCTCAATATTTTTAAGCTGCATGCCGATGTACGATATTTATCTCGATATATTGTTTTTTATTCATAAAGTATTTATAAAAAGGCAACGCTGAATCAAAGCTTTATCCCAAATGTCTCACAGGCACGTTCTTGTTGTTTTGTTTTTAACAGCTGTAGATAAATATGAGAAACAGCTACAAAAGAGTAACTTACTAGAATACATAAAAGTATAATTCTAATGACCATCTCAATAAACGACAGTTTCATTTTACATCTCCTTTTCTTAAATCTCAGTATTTTTTAAATCTCTCGATACATTGCCCAGCCCTACTTCCCGTGCCTTAAACAATGCTCCATTTTAACCCAAATAGCTCAGGATATTGTTTTATAGCCTAAAACTGCTTTAAAGTCTTATCTCTGACATGCCTACTGCTTGTCTTTGTGTTTTTATGATGATGTTTGTACCTTAAAGTTCTTTAACAAGCCTCCCGAGGCCCTCACAGAACAGCTGGATTTATACGAGATTACATTACACACAGGGGGACCATGTTTACTAATTAAAAAGCCTTATTTGGGTGCACAGCATTTTATTTCGAGGTATCAGGCTAAACAGGAATTGGTAAAAATGCACACCACACCGCTTAGACCTATTACTAATTATGCATCATTTTGTGTACACAAAACCTCACAACTCTACACTGGAGTTTGTGTTTGCAACGTGACAAAAAGGAGACAAAGTTACAGAAGTGTGAATACTTTTCCTTGTACATTTGGGATTAAGATGTGACGTAAAAGGAGGAATATAGTTCAGAAAGCCAAGCTGAGTTTTTCTAGCAGCCGGGTGTAGCTTTATACAGATTAATGCTACAGATAGCAAGCACTCAGAACCCGTCATTCCATAAATTACTGATTTCCACTGGTCAACGATGGCATTACCGTATTTTTCAGACTATTAGGCCCACTTAAAATCCTTCATTTTCTAAAAAATTGATGATGCGTCTTATGTATGATTACCATTGTGCTTACTGACCGATTTTATGTGGTACAAAGTGCTCAAAAATCTGTTAAAATGCACAAGTACGACTTTGTTTATCAATGAAGCCGCTCCGGTCAACGGATATTCAGAGCATTACGGTACACTGTGTCACTACCTGATCGGACCCGTGAGCTGTCTCATGTAAGGCAGACAGGACTACGCAGTAGCAACAATCAACCTACTAAATTAATTCAATATAAAAGTTACGTTTATTTTGGCCTTATGTTAGAAACAGGACAGTTTAGTCCAACTACTCTGTCTTCCTGGCAGAGATGGATAACTCTCCCTCTCAGGAGAGAGCTGTGTACACGGAGGGGCGGAGTGATATTACACATTTAGGAAGAATATTGAATGCGTCTTATAATCTGGTGCGGCTTGCGGTCTGAAAAATACGGCATATTGCTCTTAATGCAATCTTTGTAAATGCTCGTGTAATACTGACCACAAAACAACTTCAGGGCGTCGAGCTAATTCAGGTGTCTTCCCGTGGGTTTGGGTCTTACCTGGGCAGAGCGAGATGCCGCAGGCCACCAGAGAGTAGCTGGTGTTCAACAGGATGACCTGGTCCTTCTTCAGCTGGAAAGCCGGCTGAAAGGTGGGAAACGGGTACACCACCTGGTACCTGCTGTTCAGCACGTATCCGTGCTCCAGACACTCCCCGCTGCCTATGGGAGACAGAGGGATCGGTTTGGCTGGCAGAACGAGGCGACGGGAGCAGGAGCAGGTGAAGATTCTCAGTCATCCAGGCCATGGTCATTCCAAAAAAAGTAAAAAAACAAAGCAACTGGACTTGTTTTCCGTAGTTGAAGACGTTTCGCTTCCTCTCCAGGAAGCTTTCTCAATTCAAAAAGTCTGGAGTCTGGTTGAATTTGCATGTTATCTAAGCCATTACAAGGCCTTTGTTGGCAGTAGTATAAAGCTTGGTACTGCACATTACTCCAGACTTTTTGAATTGAGAAAGCTTCCTGGAGAGGAAGCGAAACGTCTTCAACTACGGAAAACAAGTCCAGTTGCTTTGTTTTTTTTTTAACTTTTTTTGGAATGACGGGAGCAGGAGCAGGCGGTGTCTGTGTGGAGGCTCACCTGTCCGTATGGTTGTGGCTGAAGGAACGGGACAGCACTTGGAGCAAGGCCGGGACGGAGGCATGGAGGCGATGGTGATGTAGATATCCCTGTTATTCTCATCGCTCATCATCAGGTTCATCAACACGGAGCTGGAACTGCGTGTACTGAGCAGAACAAGGGAGAACAACCCGTCACCCTAAACGTCGTACTTACAGCATTTCAGACCACGCCGACTGTCGGCAATACGGCGTACTTGAAACCAAAGATGACGATTTTGGAGTGGTCGTTTGGCCATTCGCACACAGTGAGGTACAGGTCGCTGTAAATTTCCTCCCCCGCAAACAGCCGCACGTGATGGACCTGAAGGAAAACGAGAGGAAAGACGTCCGCAAGGGGGTTTGCCAAACCGGAACGCACACGGGAATGTGATGCACTTCCCTCCGTTTACCTGTTTGAGTCGACTGTGCAGGTTGAACTCCCACCAGTAGAGATGATAGGTGTAAAAAGAGAAATCGTCGTCTTCCCCGCAGTCACTGGTGTATGACAGAACGTAGCGGCCACATTTGGTGAAGCCAAGGAAGATGTGCCTGAAACCAAAAGGTGAAGAACGGATGTAAAAACCAAATTTAGTTTGGAGCTGTGTCGTCAACAGGTATGAGCTATTTTTTTTTTTTTTTCATCAGGGTGACGTGGCAAAGAAACTTTTTAAAATTCACAGAGGCATTTATCAAATTTGTAAATCAGAGGCAAAAGCACAGATGTTGTCCACATTTACAGAACTGAATGAAACCTGATCGCAGTTTTAAACGTCGGATGACCAGCGTACTACCGTGCTGAAACTCCTCTGAGTTTCAGCACGGTAGTACGCTGGTCATCATCGGGGAGAGGAATGTGACGGTTGAACACCTTGATATAATGTCGTGCAGAGTTTTATTTAAGATTTTAGTTGGCTTATGAGCATTTTTTTTTTTATTTGAAAGGTCATTGTGTATAGTTATGCGTCACCAGCACAAGCATGAATAACAGTTTTGAATGCTCATCATTAAGTTTGTAGTCAACCGATTTTAAAATCATTAATATTTGCTTTTCATTTCCATTTTCCTATGCTTTATAGGAATATTCAATATTCCTACATTTTATTATTTTTTTATTTTCCCATGGTTTAATCATGTAAAGCACTTTGCGTTGTCCTTATACTAAAATGTGCTATACAAACAAATATGCCTTAACTTATGATTGAAGTCTGATATGGAGAGAAATTGAACATCTGAGAGGAATCATGATGCAGTTTGCCTGCAATTCACCACTTTACCATCGCCGTCTCCAACATGAATGAACGCCTGGCTCAGAGTTGCTGTGAGGACCAAACATTTACCTGTCAAGCTTTTTTTTATATATAGATTTTGTGTGGAAAGTGCAGTATGCAGGTTTCAGGCCCCATTTTGTGCGTACGCAAGCTTTATAAATGAGACCCCTGAACCGTACGAACCGCAACTATTTAAAATCTTTGAAATGCCTTGATCAGAATAATCAGTGCAATACTACTGTGGTAATAACATTTAGGTGACTAAATGCATTAGTCCTGTTACAGAGCTATCAGGAGACGTGTTTGGTGTTTAGCCCGCTGGGTAACCTGGCTAGGATAACAGAGACTGGATCACTGATGTTGATGCTTTATTCAAACCAGCAGGTACCTTGATGCAGGTCTGGAAAGGATCTCTACTTGACCTAAATTTAATGTGCAGACAAGACAGAAAATACTTTAGGAAGCACAGACCCCGCTCTGAGGAACTCCTCGCTGACAATGTTCTTCAATGGGACACAAACTCGAGGCGGCAGCTTCCTGAACAGGCGCTGAGAAAACTGTCCTGACAGCTGTAGAACAAGAAGAGACGGTTGCAACAAAATAGTGACTGACTGGTATCACATCCTAATAAAACAGAAAGCCATTCAGAAATTACAGTTGTTCAGTAATTCATTTCAAAAAGTGAACATTATTATTATTATATATTAATATTATAGCATCTGTGTGCACAAAGATTAGGCAACTTGGCATTCTGATCTTTTTATGCATTGTTCTAACATCAAGCTGTATACATTTGAATGGAAGCATCTCAGGTGGCTTAGATCAACACTCTACAGCAAGGTGTGATTAATTATTAGGCAGCCTGTTTTCCTCTGGTAAAATGATCCATAAGAGATTTAACCGGCATTGAAGGGAAACAAAAGGCCTCTACGAGATGCAGAACTCTTGAAATTGGCAATGTTTCAGGCTGGGATCGGAGAACCGACCATTTTACTGAAGAGTCAGCAAACAAATTTGTTGATGAAACAGGACAAAAATAAAGCGGCAAAGATTTTAGAAGCTTCTGACGTGAAACCACAGGGAACCCGTTCTCTGCCAGGGCCGTCATTTTCCAGCACCACAGCCTGCCTGGACGGCCCAGAAGAAAAAGACTATTCAGAGCCGAGAGACGAGGTCAAGGTGAGGAAGCTGGAAACCCGACCATCACAGAACTGAGACAAGAAATGTCTGAATGCAGACTTTTCAAACCTTCTGTAGACCGAGACAGACCAGACGGATGGGCCCTTGGTTGGATCAGTGATTGGCTGAGAGCTCCAGGCAGCAGCAAGGTGGAGCAGTGGTGGGCGGCTGGTGTTACTAAAGACGAGCTAGGTGGACCTTTTCAACATTACCTCTCAAACCTACCACCAGATTTTATTCAAGCAGTGGCGCAAGAAATGGTCCGTCAAGAAGAGCAGGATTTTCCTGCAGGACAGAACTCTGCCTCTTGCATTAGAGATAAGAAATACCACTCTGGTGTGGCTAGCCAGTAAAGGCCTTGAAGAAGAAAGACTAATGGCATGCCCCCCAACCCCCCCCTTCTTCTGCCCAAGCTAAACCTCATCAAGAACTTGTGTGGCCTTCTTAAATGGAGATTATTGGTGAAGGAGAGGCTTACAAGGGGTGGACTTTGGCAAGAGCCACAACATCCAGACGTATCCAGAACCAGCTGGTGTGTTCCTGGTGCTAAGCCACTGTCTAACTAGAGACCGCATCAGAAGCATCTCACCTGGGCTACGGAGGAAATGGAGTCGACTGTTGCTCGGTGGCCCACATTCCTCTTTACAAATAAAATTACATTTTGCAATAAATCTAGAAATATAAGAGGTTGTCAAATTGTATATTCCAACAAAATTTGTCTCCATTCAGCCGTCGGGAGCAGTGGGTAGCTTATCCAGCCACCGGGGAGTAATCTGGGTGTAAGGGTCTTGCTCAGGGACCCATATTGGCAGTCCGCAGGGTTCACACAGGGTACCCGCAGGCATCTCAGAGCTCAAGCTCTCTGCTCTAAGCACCACTCCCTGGTGAGAAGGAAAAAGCCAATACGCACAGAATCCCAAGTTGCTCAGGGGTCCATTTTAAGGTTTCCGCAGTTCGTGACGATTTGGGGAGCCACGTCTTCAGCCGGTGTTGCTCCACCATGCGTTCCAAAGTTTCCACAGACGCGTTTCGGGAGTTTTTAAGAGGACCAAGAAACCAAACACACCGGCAAAAGTACTAGCATCTAATTCAGAAACCATACCATCACAGTGTTTTACCGGACAGCAAACTCCCTTAAAA
This sequence comes from Fundulus heteroclitus, assembly GCF_011125445.2. Classification (NCBI taxonomy): domain Eukaryota; kingdom Metazoa; phylum Chordata; class Actinopteri; order Cyprinodontiformes; family Fundulidae; genus Fundulus; species Fundulus heteroclitus. The sequence goes on along the minus strand of NW_023397384.1, from coordinate 1,016,452 downwards.
TAAGATCCTCTCGTCATTAGATACACAACGAGATTCAGGTGTGCTCCACTATAATGCTCAGGTAAGAAGAAAATAGGTACATTTCCATGAAGATTTCACCACACTAGAGTCTTAAGCCACAACTCATGTGAAAGGAGCCTCGAGCAAAGTTTCCAGGGCATATAATGTACAGTATATTGACATCCTTCTCAGTATTATGTCACTTCTATTGGTATTCTGTAACATTTTATTATGACCTGTAAGCCCTAGCCATCAAAGTCAACGAAATGTCTCAACTATATCAGAGTAAAATCAAACGGGTATAACAACTTGCACCTTTCGAACTGAATTACTGAATGAAAATTGCTGTTTATTTTCTAACTCTGTAAGAAACGTGTGAAGAAATGTGCTTTGTGGTTAACCTTAACATACAACCAATCTATAAAATCATATTCAATAAATTAGAACGGATTTCTAAGAGACTTGTTTGATTAATTAAAAGGGACCTTATGGGGGGGGTAAAAAGTACCTTTAAGCAGGTATTAGACATACTTTTCATTAAGCACCCATTTCAGCATTTAACTTTTTTTAAACTGGTCTGATGCAACATTCTAATAATAAATGATGTGTTTTGTTAGCTGGAGGTGGAAGACAAAAATCCTTTCCAATAGAAGTCTGTTATTAGAGTACAAGCAGGTGACTGATCAGTTTCTTCAATGATTAAGCAAAAGCTGTCGACTGGTAGTATCAGACATACTGAGATTAAAGCTAACTAGTTCGTCTCTTGTGTTGTGACTGACCTGGTGTCATCAGTCAATTTCATAAAAAATTAAAAAAAATAAACAGAACTTATTAGCATATCAAACCCAAAACTAAATATTGCAAATCCGTGTAACCACGCGAAAACAGCCTGGGTCCATTGTTTGTAGCATTAGCTTGATTAGCCCCTTGCCACCGGTTGTCTTGGGTTAGCTGCTGAGCTAGTTAGCAGGTAGCTAATAGCTTCATCGGTCCTCAAAAAGGGGAGGCCTCAACTAAACGGGACTTCGTTTCTCGACTATACTTCCATTTTAAGGTCAAAATTAGATATACTCGCCTTCCCACGCATTAGAAGCTTCACGACATTGTCCTTGTGTTTTCTTTGCGTTTTATGTTTGCTATCGTCCTTTTCAGATTTCGAGCTAGGCGCCATATCCTTCTGAGCCGTTGTCCCCCGTTGAAAGAGGGCGCGTCCTGATTGGTTCTCGCGCTGCTGCGCTGTGCTCCTATTGGCTGGCTGACACGTCCATCAGAGCTCCAATGGGATTGAGCTAAACCGGGTGACACCCCTAAAGTAGCTTGTATACTAGGGGTATTTAATGCGCCTCGTCATTTAATTTCACCATGAGCAATCATTTCAGCTGGGTGTGAAATGAGTCAGACCAACACAGGGATATAATATGAATGTTTTATTGAAGTCTTTAAAAACAAACCGTAAAAAATAACTAAAAAAAAAGAAAAAAAAGGAGACACAAGCAGAACCAAATGGAAATTATTTTTTTTAAAAGTAAAAAGGTAAGAATGGAGGGCAGTCAAGCACACAAATATACATGCGCACACAACCAGCCTACAATTAGTAGGACAATCAGTGACCAACCGCTGCCAACCTGCATTCAGTTTCTGTAGCATTACAGAGATTACAGACATTCAATACCCTTTCGGAGAGAAAAAAAAAAAAGTGAAAAAAAAAAAAAAATTATTCTCACAGCAGTAAGATTTACACCTGCAAATTAAGCACTGGGAATGTTAAAAAAAAAAAAAAAAAAAAAAAAAAAACGTACCTAGAACAAAAAACAACGTTGCAATTACCTTTCATACAAAGATAATTTGTGAATATATTCGAAATACTGCTAGACAGTTATTTGTACCCTCTGAAAACTGAAGGGAAATACTAAATGTGAATCAGTATTGAAATGATGTTGCGGTAGCTTGCAAGCAGCATTGCTCATTTCACATTTTTGTTAAAAACAAAAAAGAAAAATTAAAACATTGACTTGAATAATGTGAGGCAGGGTCAGGTAATGGGCAAAAACCAAACAGGACAGGTATTTTAGTGCTTTGTTCAATTTATGGGCACAATGTGTTCCCTTTTTTAAATCCATAAAAAAAAAAGGTGTTACACAGATAATTTCATGAAGGATACGCAAAACTTGGCCTCGTCTTATTAAAGCCAAATAAAAGAAAAAAAGTAAACACATCCTGAGAGCCAATACATCCGTCCCACAGATCAACCATGAGTTTAGTGGTGCTGAAAAGAGAGAAAGGACACAATATGATTGTTTTTGTGCCAAAATCCTCTTTCTTCCACATTTATACATACATTGTTGATCCATTACAAGATTTAGACATCGATAGAAAGCAATGCTATTCAAACCTATTCAATTTTATTAAGACTTAGAAAATTATATATATATATATATATATATATATATATATATATATATATATATATATATATATATATATATATATATATATATATATATATATGTTTCCTTTAAAATGTGTAAAAGCTAAAGACACATCAAGTATACTATCCTTTCCAACTTCACTTCTTTAATTTTTCCAAGTCAAAAGAGAGCACCATTGCTACCTTCAAGGTGTGCATTACCTGCTGTCCCGGCTGTGGACCACCTGCCTGTCCAGGTGCTTGTCCTGCCTGTCCATAGTAGGCGGCCTGCTGTCTGTAATACTCGGCCCAGGCTGCACTGTAGTCCTGCTGGCCACCAGCGTCAGCTCCACCTGGTGCTGCAGCTGCTGGGTTGGCGGCGGCTGCTGCTGCTGCGGCGGCGCCTGGAGCGGGTGCTGCTCCTCCAGCTGGTTGAGCTAGAAACAGACAGTCATCATGAGGTCATATTGATACAACGTGGAAAGTTTTGTTTGCGCCTCACCACTGGATTAAGAAGAATAGCTACCAGAACACATAATCAGCAAAATTAATTAGCGGCGCTGCATCAGTTGGTTTATTAAATGTAGCCAGACTGATAATTGCTTTATGCTCTTTGTGCTACGGTTGGCAGAAAAACTAATCAGACAAGGCGAGATGGGGCCAGCGTCTGAAATTAACTTCCTGATTCACCGACCTAAAAGTATATTTTTTTACCGGCCAAAATATTAATTCTGACTGACCGCTGCTAAACATCTCCACATAACCCCGCTACGTAATTAGCCTGAGCTAAACGCTAGTTGTTAGCGAATGGACATGACGAAGTTGCTGTCGTTCTCGCGTCACATGTGCGAGTTTTTGTGTACGTGCGCGTTTGTGGTCATACGAGCTGAAAGCAGAGGAACATAAAAAAAGCACCCGCCCAAATGATGAACTTATTTGGTACAAACATTTACTCGCCATGTGGCAGCTAGCCCTCTGAAAGCTACTCGCCAAACGGAAAATTTACTCGCATTTGATATCTGGCAAGTCTTAAATTCGGATCCTAGTAGGGCTGGGCAATATATTGAGATTTTAAAAACACTTAAAAAAGAGACATAAGATGAGAGTATGCTGTTTATATTGAGACATATCTATCTTACGTTATAATTATTAGGTATCAAAGGGCCACGTGGGACGGTCCTCACCAACAGACAAGCCTCAGTCTCATCTGTCCTCCTAAGGGTATTTTTAAGGTCGTATTAAATTTTTCAGGGAGTCTCCAACCCAACAACATTCTCCACCTTGAACGCACACGCCGAGGGGACTGATGGGAGGGTCTAAGCTACTCTCACGTGTTCGCCTCGCTTACCTTCATCAACACGGTTGCCAACAATTTAGCAACTTTTCAGACCTTGCTAGCGAATGTTTTATTCAAAAGCGACAATCAATTTAACGTTTTTCGGTGTCGTTTGGCACATCGGCAACAAGCTAAAGCACCGATCGGCCTTAGTTTACCGTATCTTCAGTAAAGAGTGAGTGCAGCTCTGACAGGCGCTCAGTCAGTCGCGCTGCTGCAGCAAACTCTGCCTGAAGTCAGAGAGACGAGACCGACTCGTCTGTTTGTTCCCATTGAAAATGAGTCACGCATGAGCAAAGCTTTCACTAGATTACAAAGCGGGATGTAAAAAATATTATAAACATAATCTTTAACAGTTAATGATATTTTTTCTCTCTCTGAAACTGTTGCACTTAAATCCCTCCCTGGAACTAATTTACACACAGCCTCTCATTTATTCACCTGTGGGTGTCTCTGCTATCTTTTGGTTAAAATTGATAATATAAGAGAATGATAGTTTAGATTCAGTTAAAATATTCAATACTTTTATAAATCTTTTTAGAGTTAATTTTCTTTTTAAAATCAATTCATGTCTTGTCAATGTTGATATTCCTCACTCCTACAACATACTTTTTATTCAAGTTAGTGTTTTAGCCTTTTGTTTATATAGTTATTATTTAAGTTATTTATACGATGTTCTTATTGATCTATTTCTATAAAACATATTTAGTTTGTACTTTGGTTTTCTTTTGCTCCAAATGTAAAAAAAAAAAAAAACAGTCAAGGATCATTAGTTTTTTTTTTTACCCTTTTGCTTGATTAAAAAAATAAGTATTGATAATGGTACCGCCGGAATACCGGATCAATAAGGAGAATCGTTAAGAGTAGTGGTATCATAACGATACCCATCCCTAATAATTATACTTTTATGCGTTCCAGCAGGTTATTTTTCAGCTGTTTCTCATATCTATCTACAGCTGTTTGTTAAAGAAAATGTGCCCGATAAACATTTTGGATAAAGCTTTGATTTAGAGATGTCTTTTTGTAATTGCCTTATGAAAAGAAAAACAGAGATAAATATCATATATCGACATTCAGGCTAAAAATATCGAGATATTATTTTTAGTCAATATCACCCAGCCCTAAGGTGAGGGACATTAAATAAAACTAAACAATGCATAGTGAAGGGAAAACAGTTAGTATTCGGCCTGCTGTTCACCAATCAGTTGTTCAGGAGAAAAAAAAAAGATTGATTGGTGCATCTCTAACCAGAATATTGCATTTCAAAGCTCAGGGAAGTACAGTCAGACTTTGTGTCATCAGATCCAGCTTACTCATGCCCATCTTCTTATAATATTCCTCCCAAGCTTTCGTATAGTCAGGCTGGCCCCCACAAGTCTGCGCTGCTTGGCCCTGGTCTCCTGCTGCTGCTACAGGGGCAGCTTGTGGCTGGGGCGCCACGGCGCCCGCTGGCTGCTGTCCATAATATTGGGCATAGTAAGCCGCCCATGCTGCATTTGGGTCTGCAGCAGCTTTATCTGATGAAGAGAAAACAAACAAAACGCCAAGAAATTAATGAGTTTCCAAAAGCTCAGATAAAGAGAACGTGAGGAAATACAAGTCACTTACTGGGGTCGTTTGAATTTGGAGCTTGCCACTGCTGGTAGGGGTTCCCCCAGCCTTGAGAACCATACTGAGGACCACCAGGAGCTCCACTACAAAGTTAGACGGGACACTTTAAAAACTTTAACTCCACAAGTCAGTTTAAAAAGGTAAAAAAAAATTGGCAGCCGTAGCTCGTTGTACTCACTGCGGTGCTGCAGCAGGAGGACCTGCGTTATAAGGATTTGGATTATAGGGACCCATTGGCCCACCAGGACCCCCAGGACCACCAGGACCTCCAGGACCAGGACCACCACCCCCCAGCGGACACAGTGGACCCTGGGAAAACCCCATAAAAAAAACAACAGTCAATGATTGGTTGAGAAGTTGCAGGATTTTCTGCCGATTAGCATTCCTGACATTTACCTCAATCTTCTCTTCAATAAGCTGTTTTGCGTGGTCAATCTGCTGTGGGGAGCCTCTGATGATAAACAGTTTGTAGTTGGGGTCGCCGTTCGGCGGCAATTGACGACAAATCTCCACGAACGCCCCGGTTTGTTGGTTGATGGACTTGATGTTCTCTCCTCCTCGGCCAATGACAAGCCCACATTTGTGCGCAGGGAGAGTGAAGGTCATCTCTCCTCCCGGCGGGCCCCAGTTACCCTGACCTCCACCGTGACCTCGGCCTCCCGACCCAGGCATACCAGGACCTGGAGGGCCCTGTGAAAGAAACGGCGTATTCCAGTCAGCATCATGGCGTTTGTTCCCTCGCTCGTTAACATGGAGACGAACACCAGAAATGCGCTCTGGCTCTCTTGTCACTCACCCCCTGCCCGCCTTCATCTCGGGCACGGATACTCTGCAGCAGGTCAGTGATGATTGAAGCCGCGTGCTGACACTGGTCTGGGGGTCCCATGATGTGGGCAATCTTTTCAGGTCCTGTACCATCATCTGTAATTTATAACACACAGTATTAATTGTTTCGACAGAGCATCAAAAACAGACAAAAATAATGCGAGATGTTGAAGAAGAGGGGCTGAGCATCTTTTGGAGCTATGATGGAAGGATTTCCTCTGCAGGAGCATTTTGTAGATGTATGGGGAAAAAACTGTATGTTCAACGGAGAAAAAAAAAAAAACAAAAAAAACCCTAAGACTGAGCTGAAGCAGGCAAGCAGCAGAGTTTCTCTCAGGAAGTGCTGGATCTCCACCAGAAAAAGCTCCATCATTAAAACTAAACTCAACGTCGTTCACAGCAGTCAGGGAACTTAGTATATTTATGAAACTAACTGGCTTTATTAGTAAGTTCCAGCGTTTCAGAAAGAGGCCAGAATAGAAATGACTGGAGACTTGGTTAATTTTTGTCAATTAATAAAATGGGACAACAACCAAACTACACAAATAGCTCAAATTATAGGGACTTTTTAAATAAAACTGCAACATTTTATAGTTTAAAGCATTAGTTGAATCACTTCCGATTATGTACTCCTCTTGACAATATCTGACTTTAAGATTGCATTTTAAATCTTTGCCAAAGTAAAAACAATGAAAATCGTTGAATTTATTTTTTATTAAACAGAATCAGGCATCGTTGTAACCTGACATGGTCAAAATGTAGAGCCTAATGCCGCGTTTTTTTCCTACGGAGAGAAAATGATGACAAAATAAAATAGGCAACAAATTGCATATGAAAACAATTGTTTGTGGTTATGCAAAAATATTTAAAATTGACAAAAGCTATTTTTGGTAATTTGTCATGTTTAGAATACGTGCCAGTGACAACATATCAGAAACCTGATTATAGTGAATACTTTGTCATTCTAGATATTTTAACAGATTATTGTTTTATTAGTGAATGTGTTTGCCTTTACTGCCAAAAGACAATATCTAATAAAGTTTAAATTTGTCACAAAGATGTTTCTAATCCCAAACTGCCTCACAATATTACTAAAGGACTCTTGGAGACAACAGATTTTTAAAAATCTTAACTAATGGTTTATCAGCAGCTACTGAACTGAACCACGGATTTTGTGAACTGTTCAATCCTGATCCTCAAAAAGCACAAAAACAACACATATGGAAAAGAAATCCATGATTTTTGTCCTGTACTGAACCAGTATTCATCACCCTGTCAAACCACAGCATCGTGGCATCTGGCCTTCACCTGGTTTAAACTGTATCTTCACGCCAGCATCACTCTGGATCTTCTTTATCATCTCCCCACTGCGACCGATCACAACTCCCACAGACTGTCGGGGTACAGCTATCTGTAGAATCAAAAGACATCACAACTCAAAAATCCGCTCTGAAGTATTGGAATTCAGGAAAAACCCAGCTTTGCGTCGCTGGGTAAATAAACCGTTAACTGGAATTGCTTACATCAATGCCGCCCCCTCCCATCCTTGAGCCATAATCATTCCTTTCTCCGAAACCGCCATGATCCCGTTCTCGTAGAATCTCGTTAACCATCTCCTTCGCTTGCTGCAAAAGGAACATGCAGAGACAAGCAGACCAGGCGGTGAGAAACGTGAGGAGAACCAGGACACGTTACGATCAACTGAACCCGGGTTTCCCTGTGTGCAAACAGTACCTGCACTTTGTAAGGATCACCGATGATACGCAAGGGTTTGTCTATGTTTGGTGGCTGGGAGCCATCTTGAACGAGAATCATTTTAACTCCAGCTCGCTCCTACGGATTTAGCAGAGGAAAACGCGTTGCACGGATTAAAAAGATGATTAAACATCATAAATCTTCTTAATAACAAGGCATACGATCTTATATTTATCTAAAGCTGAGCGCAGACGTCTCACCTGGAGCTGTTTGATCGTCTCTCCTCCTTTACCGATAATTAGGCCAGCCTTTCCTGCAGGGATGATGATCTCTTGCATAGAGCCGGACTGGCCATTGCTCGGCTCGTGACCTCTGGACACGATGTCATCTATAAAAGCTTTGGCCCTCCTGGAGGAAAATTGAAATGAGAAAAAGGGTGAGAAAGCTGAACTGAATTAAACAGCCACGACATCGGTATAAACCATTCTTAGAATGTTTAAACAGAATCCCTACAAACCGACATCTGTTTCAACACCCATTTAAAAGCAAGTGATCCTCCTAGCTGCACCCCCACTGCAGCTTTGCATGTTCTAATCCAATTTTGTTTGGATGTGCGTAAGACTGTCAAATAGGCTGCTCACATTTTGTTGATGTAATAATTTCGAACTTTTCAAAATAATCTACTTGTTTTTCACCCATTACAAAACATTCACAGTTAAGAGAGACTGTATTGGGTGCGGCAGCTTCCTGTCCATCTGTATCATGTGACCTGTTCAAGCTAGCTGTTGGAGTTGAAACAAGTCATTAAACTTTCAAACACAACGAAGGCCCGGTCTACAAAACAGGACAACTTTAGCGGTTTTGTCCATTACACAAAATTATTCAGAGTAACCCTGCTAATGTTAGCGTAGCGCTTCAACAGACTTCTCCATGTTAAACATCAGCAGCAAGAGAAAGATGCACATTTAATGAGGAATGTAGCAGTTTTATTCGAATCAGCTTTCACGTTACAGAGAAATGATTAAGCTATGCGACTTTCAGATGATGCACCGGTGGAACATCAGCTCCATTTCCACTGCCACTCAAAAACCTGGGACTAAATACAGTACTGGACTATATATCTTTGGACTATTTAACAAGTAAACTGCACGATAAAGAAAATAACTTTTATAAAGTTTGGGAACCCTTTATTTCCTATGTAGGATTTGAAACTTCGGTCCTTCTTAGGAGAGGATTTGTAATTTGAGGAGGACTGAATTGTGAACACGATATGTTTTGACAAAGACCATTTGTCTTCCATTGCTGCCCTTTTTCTCTCTCTCCCTCTTCTTCTCTTTCTTGTAGGCATGTAGATATGTGTACGCATATGCTTGTATATAGGTATGTAACTTTAAGAGCTGGATTGTTCTCGTGTTCTTGTTTTGCATTGTAATTGTTTGTCTGTCAAAACAAAAAATAACCAATAAATATATACTTATAAAAAAAAAAAAACCTGGGACTTTGCAGATCACAGGTAGCGTTTCCACACACAGTTACCCGCCTAATTTCACTTTCCCCAGGGTTTACATTCCTGAGGCTGTGGTCCCTCAAGCTACCCAGTACTTCTCTGCTTTCTCTGGGCTTGTTGAGGAGGCGGGGTTGCATGCAGCAAGAAAAACTGCCACAAGGGTGGAGTAAGGAGATGAGCAGTTTACAAACCTATCGATTTTATACCCTTAATTTATCACAAAAAGTTGTTTAAAGATGATTGTAGGTGCCCAGGTTTCCACATATAGTTTTAGGTAGAGCTGCATATCATTACTGCAACCAACCCTTTTACTGAGGAGGGACATCTAGTCTGACAAAACAACAAGCAGACGTTATTTATTCAACCTTAGGAGAATTTACATATGCAGCAATAGCAACTACATGAAATGGTTTATACAGTGATATCATAGCACCTTTAAAAAGGTGCTATGATATCACTGTATAAGATAAGCTTTATTGATCTCACATTGGAGAAATTCACATGTCACATCGGCTCAGTAATCAGTAGTCATAGGAACGAGGAGTTAAGTAGGACGAGGTGCATCAAATATATACAGTGTGTCCTCGTTATACCATGGATTAAAAGGAGTAGGTAAGAAAAAGCAAAAATAATAATAATAATAAAAAAAATACAAAAAGAAATAAGGCAGAGGATGTCTTATGTACATTCACTGTGACTTATACGCGTGAGTATTGACATATATTCGGGTGTAGTAGCAGCAGAAGTCACTTCTTTCAGGATTATTGCACAGTGTATTAAATAGAATTGCACATTAGTTATTGCATGTTGGTTAATAAACCAACTTCAGACTGAATTCACATTATTTGACTTTTTTAAATGTATACATTAGTAGCTCAGACAGGTTACATATAACGTGTTATGAAAGATTATCGCACCCTGTTGGCGTATTAGTTGTTTTTTCTGGTGTTTTATGCTTGGATTTATACTCAACTTATTAGTAAATAACAGCAGGGGATAAAACAAGGAAGCGGCTAACGGCTATTAGCATCTCCCAGCCAAACAAAGTAGAAAGGTCCAAGATCCAGTGGAAATAAAGACAAAAAATAAATGAGTCTCAGAGGGAGAAGACTGGAATGTGGCTGGGAATACAGTATGAACGTTGATGTTCACTGAAGCGGACGCTAAACCTGCAGAGACTCAAATGTGACCGCAGAATTGATTGACGCCAGTAAACTTTCTGATACCAGTTGCTGTAGGTTGCCGTGCTGCCCGTTTTGTGAGGCATTGTAGAGAGTCAGGCTCGGTCCGGCATCATTTACAATTTAAAAATTCAGCAAACCGGCATTATGATAGTTCTGCGATACTGCTACTAGATGTCGGCACGTCTGTCTATATTTATCTGCTAATCGCGCCCAAGAGGGGATTATTTTTCGGTTCAAAAAGGACCATCAAAACACTACCAGGACGGAGCCTTTGTGTTTATAACCTTATTTTATCATGATCAAACGTTTTTGATATTTTTTATAAGCATATTAAGTGGCTATATGCCTTAAAGTCAATCGCCCTGGGCCCCGTGTCGTCGTCCTCTTTCAAAGAGTCATTAGGAAAATGTCTCACAACTGACAACAACCGTCAGACTCACAGGATATATTTAGATCAGTCACTTGACTTGGTCGTCAAAGCTGTCAGGAAGCAAACAGGGTTCTACTGGTAACAGGAAAGCCTTTTTATAGAGGCTTTACCCATCCATAAATTAATTTGTTACATTTGTGATACAAAAAGGTAACTAATAAGTCAAAACTTTCCCGCTTTTTTTCCTGGAAAACTAAATGTGTGATTATTTCAAACAAGAATGTCATAAACTTACTGTATGGCCTCCGCTGACCCCGTCAGGGAAATGCTTCTTTCTGGGAGACTGATGCCGTCTGAATTAACGAGAACAAAATGTTTAACTCCATTTCACGTACTACGTCTCATTCCGTAAGTGGTGTAAAGTAGAGATAACTCACGTAGCTCACCGTGTGCAATTTGGACCTTGCACCCGGAGTCATGCTGGATTTTGTTGATCTGTTCTCCTCCCCGTCCGATGACTGTTTGGAACAGCAGAAAAGACGCTTTGAATTTCATTTCAAACCTTATTCGTCATTGGTGAAGTGAAATGTGCGCGTTCACTCACTGAGGCCGACCATGTTATCAGGCACTGTGTACTCTTCTGTAATAGTGGACGACCGTACACTGGAGACACAAGGCATGAAAACGATGACTTTAACACGTTCTCAATCGTTACAACCAAGATCCAAGTGTTTGTGACAAAAACAAATACAGGAGGGAGAAAAAAGAAAAAACACCTTTGTTGGGACAGAGCAGCTAACTGGGCTCCAATAGCTGTAAGAGAAGGAAAAAAAACGGTGAGTACGAATCATTGGAAAGGGAGCAAAGCAAAAGCTTTTTTTAGAAATCCAGAGTGACTTTAACGTACACATTGCTGAATCTCTTTCACTCTGTGATGCTACTTTCTTGGCATCGGGCTCATCTAAGAGAACAAAACAAAACAAAAAACAAAAACAAAACAAAAAAATTTGAGTATTCCTAACAAGCCAGTGCAGGCCAACGCTTCTTAGTTGTCTGACTCCCCACCTCCTTCTTCAAGGGATCGTTTCTGCGCAGTGAATGGATAACTTTCAGCTCCTCCGTTGTTTGTCACTGGGGGCGCAGTCTCTCCGCCGATTTTAGCTGCAATCTAGACAGCAGAGGGTGTTTGTTTACTTCAGAGATATCGAAAACAAGAACAACAACAATAATTCATACGCCAACCGTATAGTCAGAAAGCACGGTTAATACTTCGGACTTGGCACGGGCCGTTTACAGGAACCGAGGGGCCTGTACCGACTGCTTGAAGTGAATCAATGACACGCCAGAGAACGTGTTGGAGTGACCAGAGTTTCCTCTACAGCAGTGGTCTCAATCTTAAATCCTCCAGAGCCGGTGTCCCCTGCCCCACACACCTGAATCAAAGGACTAAACTAGCTCACTGGCGTGCCGTCAAGCTCTACAGAGCTCTGCTAATGAGCTCATATTGGGGTCAGATGTGTTAAAGCAGAGGCTCCTCTAAAAGTTGCCGGACATGGAGGGCCCACAGATCTATGGAGATTAAAGCTAACCCTCTCACAAACGCTGCTGGGCACCACTAGCTGAAGAGTCTTCAGCTTGTTTGTATCCACGGTTACACAAAATGAACAGTCAGGTCATGGGAACTAAAGAGGTGCCACCCAGCACGTATCAAGGTATCCCCAAACTCCCCCGTCATGTTACACAGTGACCACGATGGTGTTCTTGGTCATGTGTAATGCTTTCTGTCTATGGTCCAAAGGTTCCATTACATGGTGGGGGTGGTGGCTTAGTGGTCAGAGAACCAAGCATGTGCGTCTTGGAGAGGCTCCAAAGGTCAGCGTTTGAAAACTCAGTCTGTTGCTCTGGGTCCGTGAGGAAGACCCTTGACCACAGATTGCTCCCTGGGCGCCACTTAGCGTTAGCAGCACCCTAAGGGCTGCCGACGGTTAAACGATGAGAGGAATTTCCCCTCTGTGGGACTATTAAAAGGGAAATATTTGTTCATTTAACATTTTCTGCAAGGATTCAAAAGATTTCAGCAAAGCCGGGATGTTTTCATCAGAAGAAAATTCTTCTGCCCAGCAACACCATTTCTAAGTAGGGCTGGAAGGGTTGGATCGTAAACAGCCTCTGTAAAAGAAAACAGCTGCAGCTCCTTCAGCGTTCCTTTCTGCCTCTCTGTCCAGGCAGACCTTTACCTGCTTAATTACTGCTAACTTACAGAAAGCCCTCCTCTGCTCAGCCGTTAACAGCTAAGGCTAGTGAGAAATTCAAAAATACTTTATTGATCCCACAGGGAGGGTAAATTAATTAAATCACTTTTGAAAAATGGGCGGCATCAACCTCAACACTTGAAGGCAAATATTTCTCATGCTGCATGTTTCAATATTAATTTAACGTGTTAAGAATCTTGCCAGGAAAATGTTCCTTTAAATACCCAGACTAAACAAAAGTGTTTGTTTTTATTCAGAAACCATGGCAACATGCTTTCTGATTCCCCATCAAGACAAATATCACACAGTGGACTGTGAAGAAATCACTAGAAGCACAAAACTAAGGCTGCCCAACATTTTGGGATCACGTCGTCACCGCAGCAGTTTCCCTAAAGCAAAGGACCGGTTGGAGAGCACCAGCTGTTGGCAAACATATTCTAAGCGTTGTGAATTTGCATTTTCCGTGCAGTTATAATGTTTAGCCGATTGGACTGAGTCTCTCGGCAGCAGATGTTCACAGCAGACACAACGGACATTCCCTAAAACACTAAAGCTCACAGAGCGATGGAAGCACAGATGAGAAAGAGAGAAAAGAAAAACAGAAATACATCACGACATCTAATAATACCTCTATTATCACCGTGGGAATCTCCTGTTACCCCGCTACCCTACACACATCCTGAACAGGTTTACAGGCCGACTTATTTGTACAGAGCAGATCCCTTTTCCCCCAGTTGTGCAGCCTGGTTCCCAACAACTTGTTCACAGCTGAATGTGAGGTAAACATTTTATAATTAATTTTAACATCCACAGCAAGGGCGATCTAGTCTAATGATTTGCTACACAAGTTAATGTTTCTTTATGTAAATAGCTTCAGACTTGTCCATTTATTGGATGTGCTCTAACTAGGACAGTAAGTTATAATTGTTACGGATAACGCTGTTGAGACTTTCTATGCCTTTGCTTCACCTGCAAGCGTAAAGAGGAAACGTTTTCTTGGAATTGGTATTAAGTGTCACGTTTTTAAACATCGGTTTAGAAATTGTAGCTGTGAACTTTCTGTAACCTTCCGCTGACTGAATTCTTTGTACAAAAGATCATTTTTGATACTTTGGAACCTCCCTGCCCTGAGGTTAGGGTATTTAATGTCCATCAAAGTCACTATAATGGATGGCATTTCTGAACTAAGACTAAATGTGGAAATCAGATTGAATCAAAAGCCGTTCTGATAAAAATATTAGTTTATGGTTCAAATACTTGTGTGAAGTTTGTAACGCTAGCATCCCCCTCTGGATTTGTTGTACATTTATGGCACATTAACGACTGAGACATTTGGAGATTATTTATTTATTAACTTTGTTAAAGTTTATTAAAGTGTGAACATTTTTCCCAGGGATATAGACTTCTTGTAGAACCGCGGTAAAAACAGCTCCAGGCTAAATACTAATGGCGTTTTTACACCAGTTCTTTGTTTTACTAACAGCCCTTACAAATACAAATCTCCCCGAGCGTTTAGCTGTATCGACAAAGTAAAGATAGATAAAAAGGTTTTTGTCTTTAAATCGAAGGCGATCCTCTAAAAAACGGTATTTGCTGAAACAAACAAGCAACCATAGACTAATCAACCGCAAAATAACGTCTAACCAGTTCTTAATTTTACTTCCTTACATTCAGATATTCGTCTGTTTGAAGCAACATTTTTCTCCGCGTGTGCGGGTCTTTCCCTTCCGTTTCCTTTCACGTTTCCTTAGATTTTAAGCAGCTAATGCGCTTGATGCCGAGACACGACACGTTTACATGTGGCGTTTCAATCACCAAGAAATAAAATGTAAAAATAAGACGTTATCGGTCAATAAACAAATATTTTCAAATGACCTGTAGGTGATATGCCACCTAGAGCTCAAATATAACAGCCGATCCCCGAATAGCGTTTAAATTTAGATTCCATGTGGGATGCTAACAGACCTTCACGGTGAGCTTATACAGTAAATAGTTAATCCTTAGCTACGTTCCCGTGTGTTTACTTGAAGTAATGAATAATATCGTGGTTTGGTGGTCTCGGTGTGTGTGGAAACCACAGGCCTACACTATCCGGCTATCTGGCCTCTTCTTTAAAGCGATGGATTAAAGAGAATTAAGAGTAGGCAATCAATGAATGGCAGCGAGAAGCTAGCGTCAGCTATGCTAGCCGCTAGCTAGCTTACTCCGCTTCGGTTCACTGACCTGTCTGGCTCGCTGCACGGCGTCTGCAAAGGCGTCTTTTTTCACTCCACCACCAACACCGTTAGAGGAGACTCCGTCGTAATCCGACATGCTGGTCTGAAGGAACAAACAGCACCAGAACTGGTGAGGCTTTGTCCCGGGTCGAAACTGCGCAGAAGCGGGAAGGTTACCAGGAGCGGACAAGGGGGGCAGAAACGCGAGAGTAGCAGCAAGCCGGTAAAAAAAAAAACGTCTCTCCTCAGAGTGACCAATCACAGCGCTTCTTGCTGCATGGCGTTTTCTTCTGAAGTCTTTTAACTGGCGGTTACCGATCCTGCTCCAAACATCGCCACCTGGTGGCGAGAAAATGTACTTTTATGGCAACCTCGCAGACAACTCTCCGGGAATGAAAACCAAACAGAAATACATTTCTCTAAACATCAAACCTTTAAGCAGTTTTTCACATATTTTCCTAGACGGTCAACTTGTGTTTCATCTTTTAAATATGCACTTGAAAAGGGTAATAATGCTACAAAATTATCAGAAACGATGCAATTATTTTGCAATGTTGCTTATAAAGTTGGGACCACATATTTTAACATTTTCCAACATTGTTTAAAGTTTTTAAAGCGTTTTCTGTGACTCTTCAGTGCTAAATACCGCGGCGGGGGTTGGGGTGGAGGGGTTGTGGTTGTTTAGGGCCCTAGTCTGCAGACAGACCCCTATACCCTAGCAGAATGTAATTTGTTATATTACATTATAAAATTAATAGAATGTGGGATGAAGCACTCATTTTGAACTGTTTTCCCCAACATTTAATGATAAAGGTAAGACATTTTAATTCAAATCAGATTACTTATATAGCACCGGTTCACAACAGATATTAAGGATCTTCACGAAACATTTAGATCCCATTTGTACACAGAAATATATCATCAACTCAATTAACTCATATGGACAGATTCAAATTCGTCTACATGCAATCTTATTTAACAACCCCCCAATTTTAAGTATGTGGTGAACAATTAAAAGGAGAAGTCCCTTTTAACAAGAAACAACCTCCCGCAGAACCCAACTAACTCTGACCCAGTACCATTAATTAAAGGAAATTTTTGTTACCGGTGATATCTTTTTTTCCTCAGGTGTTGGTACATTTCTGTAGTTTCTCTGTCCAATTTAAGACAAAAATGTAGCCATGTTTAATAGAACAACGTTGCCTGGTCCATTGAGTTTGGATTTTCAGCTGCAAAATCCAGAAGGAAGAGTCCGATTTGATGTGAACAACATGACATCCTGCCATCATGACAATCCTGGTGGTGTTACAATAGTGTGGGCAATATTTTCTTGGGACACACGCTGGACCTCTCAGTACCAACTGAGTGTTGTTAAACACCACAGTACCAACCTGACTGTTGTGGCTGCTCGTGTCCTTCCCTGTTTGACCACATCTTTTAATGGCAACACCCTCAAGATCATCTCACACTGGTTTCTTGATGAGCTTGATGAGCAATGAGCTCATTGTACTCTAATGCCCACACCCTACCCCCCACAGAAACCAGATCTCAAACCATTGTTGAGGTTCTGCTGACAATTCTGTGCGATGCTGCCATGTCAATAAGGAGCAACGTCTGACTCCCTGATGAATCTATGCCATCAAGAATGGAGGTCCAACACAATACTACCAAGGTGTACATAACAGAGTGGCAGGTAAGTGTAAAATGCACGGATGAAAATCAAAGGAAGCAAACAAAACACACATTATCTGAAGCTTTTCAGCACTCAGTCAACATTTGAGACGTATGCTAATAAAGACTTTGCCACTAGCATATTTCGTTTGTTGTTCCGTATCAGAGAGACGTGTAAAACACCAACAAAAAAAAAAAAAAAACAATCTTGAATTTTCCACCAAACAACTCTTGTGTCATTTGTATAAAGCTTTTGGCCATGATTACTGTACTAAGGTCATTCCCAATAAATAAACTCAATATAACTGTTGTTTACATCCAGGGAAGTTTATTTTTCTGAAGCAAATATAAATAAGCTAATGTTCTGCACACAATAATAATACAACATCCCTGAGCCCAGAGGAAATCCATACAGACAAAACCATTGTTAAGTCTGCATTTTGAACGAAACATATTTTTTTGTATAATTCTTTCAATTTAAAATCTAAACCATCATTGGAAATTATCCAAAAATGAAGCATACTGCATGCATTTGTTTTTTGAACCACATTAAATTTAACTTCATGATAGATATAATATATATCTATATATCTATATATATCTATATCTATATATATATATATATATATATCTATATATATATATATATATATATATATATATATATATATATATATCTATATATATATATATATATATCTATATATATATATATATATATCTATATATATATATATATATATATCTATATCTATATATATATATATATATAGATATATACATATATATACATATATATATATACATACATACATACATACATACACATATACATACATACATACATACATATACATATACATACATACATACATACATACATACATATATACATACACATATATATGTAATGTATATGGATGTAATGTCCTTGAAGGGTATTAGTGCACAATCCATGTTTTCCTGCATAGTATAGGTCAGTTTATTATTTCAGGACGGGTCAGTTTAATCCCTTGTGCGTCTTTGTTAGTTTCCCGTCCTTGAAGGCAGTTCTGTAAGCGTCTTCTTCTGCTTTCATCGTAGAAGTTATGATGATACCGATGGTCTGCTTTTGTTAGGCTGGACGTTGTGCTTTGGTATCGGTAATATTTGTTCAAGACTCATCAGTCAGCTGTCCTGAGTCTGTGATTTCCCCACCTGCAAGGGTTCCTCCCACAGCCATCCACCTTCTCTATATCCCACCTGGCAGAGAAAATAACGCTGAAGGAATGTACAGTGAGCTGGCTTCCAGGGGTTACTTTGTGTCTGGCGAGTTCATGCAAGCCTCTACGCGTGCAGATCCCTGCAGCAGCAGCAGCAAGAAGCTTGGCGGTGAGCCTCCACACAGCTTTTAGCTTTCAGAAGCAACACACCACTCCAGAAAATAACAACAGCCTGTCCAGATGGAGGCTGATTATTCATCACAACATTGCATTTCCCCCATCGTCCCACTTTTATATTGAAAACACCATAGAATGTGTTTTCTGGTTAATGTCTCCAAGGGTGCAAAGCCAATCAAGCCTCCAGCCGTGGTTTGGAGGCCCAGCAGTGAGTTTCACGTCTGGTCCTTGTATCTATCGGAGCACCATGGAACCATAGTTCTGCAAAGGCCGTGGTCTTATTAGGTCCATCCGCTGTGTCTTGCAGAAGTTTTCTTGCCCGTTGAACTTTTTCACATTTTGTCACATTATAACGCTAAACCTTACTGTATTTAACGGGGACTTTATGGCATAGAGAAACACAAAGTAGCGGATAACTGTAAAGTAGAAAGAATGGTAAAATGTAAAGTAGAAGGAAAACAATTTATTGTTTTGAATCCTACATTTCTATTTAGGGCCCCTGAGGCAACACTGGGCTGAACTGCTGCAGGTCTTTTGGGTTTTTTTTTTTTTTTTCTCAGCACTGGACATCTAGAGACTGACTTCTTTCCTAATGTTCCTAGAAAATTGCTCAATCTCAGTCAGATATAATGGGGAGCAATTGTCCACATACATTTTAAAGCCTTGTCACAGATTCTAAACTGAGTTTAATCCTGGACTTTGACTAGGCCATTCTAACACATGAACATGCTTTGATCTAAACCACCCCATCGTGCCTCTGGCTGTGTGTTTGGGGTCGCTCTACTGCTGAAGGTAAAACTGCACCTCAGTCTCCAGTCATTTGGAGCCTCTATGTTTTCCACAAGAATTTTCAGCTTCATCCATCTTCCAATCAACTCTGACCAGCTTCCCTATCCCTGCTGAAGAAAAGCATCCCCACAGCATGATGCTGCCACCACCATGTTTCACAGTCCGGATGGTGTGTTTAGAGTTCTGTGCAGTGCTAGTTTTCTTGCTGGCTGTTCATTCGCACTTCTTGTGTTTATGTATCTGGTTAGCTTAGCGGCTAGATTAGCGGTTAGCTTAGCGGTTAGCCATTCATTGTAGCTCTTCTGCTCTCACTGTATACTTTCAACATGGCAAGAAGCAAATCTCGCTCATGTTTATGAGAAGAAGAGCAAGGCCTCAGTAGAAAGAAATAAGACCAGAGTAGATTTGGGAGATTTTTTTTTTCACTGGGAAACTCCTGAAGAGCGGTAGAGCAAGGTAAGACGGTCTTGTGAATGCGCAGCTATTCCAAAAGGGACTTGGGGAAACTTCTGGAAAAATCGCTCTCCCTGGCTTTAAACAGACATCTTACTAGATTTTGTCAACAATTATCCTCGCCAAAACGTATCCACAGACCTGTCTGCTGTGATCCTTGGTTTTCGTGGGGCCCTTTTTTCACCGATGTTCTCTAACAAACCTCTGAGGCCCTCATAGATCAGCTGGATTTATACTGAGATCAAATTAAACACAGGTAGACTCGATTTACCAACTAGGCTCCTTCTAAAGGTGTTTGGTTGCATTGGATTTTATTTAGGGGGATCAAAGGTAAAGAAGGCTGAACAAAAATATGCTCTCATTACGTTAAATTTTTAAACCATGCATCATTTTACTTCCACTTCACAATTTTGCAGTGTTAATATATCACATTAAACCCTTATAAAATATATTACAGTTTTTGCTTATAACGACTAAATGTGAAAAAGTTCAAATGGGAATACTTTTGCAGTGCACTGCATTTTTCTGACATTTTTAGTGACATTTTGTCTAAAACTGTAACAAGAGGTTAACCTGTTTTCTTCAGTCGATGGGTTTGCATATGTTTTTCTTTATTGCAGTCGGGTTAGGTCAGACTTTTTTTTTTTTTTTTTTCTTCATGTTAACCTGGATGCTGCCTAAATCTAAAATACCTCTGTTTTCTTACAATAAGCTAAAAATACGCCTGCTTGTTTTTGATCTGGCATTACAATAGTCTCATTTCTTCTCCAAGACCAGCTGGTGGACATGAAAGCAAGACAAACCGTCTTAAAACTGTTTTTTTTTTCATGCTCTCACCACACATCTGCACGTGCTCGCAGGTAAACACTCACTGCAAACCACAAGTCCTTTCCCTCTACCCTTTCCCCTTGCCTCCCTTCATACCCTCGATGTCCACTCCTAGCATCATTCTCATGTACTCGTAGACCACATAGGACAAGCTGACGGCGGGGACGATTTTCAGCAGGTTGGGGGAGATTCCTCGGTAGAGTCCGCCGACGCCCTCCTGCGTAATAATGTTGTGGAGCAAGGACAGCATTGAAAGTTTGGGTGCTCCTTTCACTGAAGCTGATCAGGGGAGAAAAACAGGAAAAGGTTAAGTTAGGAAAAATAATGATTAAACAGCCTCTAAAAGAAAACTGCTGCAGCTCCTTCAGGGTTCCTTTTTGCCTCCCTATAGAATACAGCATTTGGATAAGGACAGAGTGTAGTGTTTATATTTGCTTTTTAACATTTATTATGACATATTTGAGGATAGCTCATGGGAACTTTGGGTCAAAAAAAGGAAAAGAAGTTCAGGAATTACAGCGGTTTACTGCGATGAAGAGTCTTTCAGGAATTCAAGTGTAAACAGGCAAACCGACAACTACTGCACTGTGCGTAAAATGTAAATTATTAATAGCCTTTCAAGATTTGTTTATGGAAGATGGTTTCATGGTTTTACCAGTGTTAACTGCAGACATTTAAATGAGCTGTTACAGATTTATAAATCAGGCCTGTGTCATTAAAATAAAGAAATTTTAATATTTTTAAATCGTTTTAATTATTATAATTTTTTAATAAGTCCTCTCTGGCAGTGTGAATTGCTTTCTTAGTGCCAAAGAAAGCCCAACAGATTTTTATTTTATTTTTTTTTAAAGAAAGTGTCTTGGAGGTTGTTGTTTTCTTTTAGCATTCGAGCACTTTGAATTGACTAAACCTGGAAAAGTGACTCAAGGTTTGAGTTCAGGGTTCTTTTATTTGTACCTGTATGTAGATTTGTTTTGCAGTGGTTCAAACTATATTTCCTGGGAAAAACAAAACCCCCATTCCAAATAACCAAAACCGTGAAATATAGCAGTGGTCAACTGATCAAGGAGGCAATCAAGATAAATATGCAGTTTATTGCGAGTGTCTGTGTCATCTCAGCTCGTCCATACAGCCCCATAAAACACTGTTTTCGTTGACAATTTAATTTATTAAGAGAACAAAAGCCACCTAAACTAAGATAACTTTATGTGAAAAAGAAGTTGCCCCTTCTAAAACCTAATAACTGGTTGTGTCACCATTGACGGAAAGAGCCAGTCAGAGGTGGACTTCCTGGTGCTTGGGATTTGTGTCCTGCTGATTAAAACAAGCACTTCTGAGTTAAAGTGAATAAACTTATTGCCGGACATTTTCCTTTAATATTTTCAGCCAGAGGGCAGGATTTGTGGTTTTGTCAATTACGGCAAGTTTTCCAGGTCCTCAAGCAGAAAAGCATCCCAAAAAAAAAAAAAAAAAAAAATCACACAACCACCACCAAGTTTAACTTTTTCTATGAATTGCTGATTTCATTTTATGCCAGGTGTAATATTACGCACAGCCAGCTAAAGGTTCTGCTTTTGTTTCCTTAGTTCACAGATCATTCTCTCAAAAGTCTGGGATCATCAGGATGTTTTCTGGTAAATGTGAGACAGGCCTTTTGTTATTAGCCGTGGTTTCCCCATGGAGGACATTTTTTCCGACCACTTTCTTATTGTTGAATCATGAACACCACTTACTGCAGCAGGTAAGATCTGTAATGCTGTAAATGATATTCTGGTCTCTTCTGTGACCTCCTTGATGAGTTTATGTTGCCATTCTGAAGTACTTTTGGTAGGCCAGCAACCCCTGGGAAAGGTTCACTGCTATCCCATGTTTTCTACATTTGTGGAAAATGCCTTTCACTGTTGTTGCTGGAGTCCCAAAAGGCTCCGAAATGGCTATGTAAACCTTTCCAGACAGAGACATTACTTTGTTTTTCCTAATGTGTTGATGATTTTTTTTTTCTATCAAGACATGATGCGTTTTTACGATCTATTAGCTTATTTCATGTTCTTGATTCTAAAGTTCAGGGAGTTATAAAGTCTGGCAGTGGCTAGTGAATAATTACCGTTAATTCATGATTTAACAAGGGGGCAATCCCGCCTTCTCATAGGGCGAGGTTGGTTTGGACCGCTTCCATCCCTTAACAAATAAAATCCTTTGCTTTTTGTATTTATATTTGCCTGATACGAAAATTTGATGATTTGAAACATCTGCAGGACTGTCTCAGAAAATTAGAATATTGTGATAAAGTTCTTTATTTTCTGTAATGCAATTAAAAAACATGAAATGTCATACATTCTGGATTCATTACAAATCAACTGAAATATCGCAAGCCTTTTATTGTTTTAATATCGCTGATTATGGCTTACAGCTTAAGAAACCCAAATATCCTATCTAAAAATATTAGAATATCGTGAAAAAGTATACTAGTAGGCTATTCAACTAATCACTTGAATTGTCTAATTAACTCGAAACACTGCAGGGTTTCCTGAGCCTTGAAAAACACTCAGCTTGGTTCAGTAAACTAAATCACAAGTATGGTAGTGGTTAAGAGACGACATAAGATTCTCACAGTAACTGGTGTACTGACCATGGCATTACTGTCCTTGATTGGCCTGCCAATTCCCCTGACCTGAACCCCATAGAGAATTTGTGGGGTATTGTGAAGAAGAGGCTGAAAGACACCAGAGCCAACAATGCAAATGAGCTAAAGGCCGCTATTGAAGCATCCTGGGCATCCATAACACCTCAGCAATGCCACAGGCTGATTGCCTCCATGCCACGCCGCATTGATGCAGTAATCTGTGCAAAAGGATTCCCAACCAAGTACTGAGTGCATTAATGGACATTTTCAAATGTTTGATTTTGTTTTGCTGTTATAATTTTTTTATTTTTTACTTGGTCTGAGGAAATATTCTAATATTTTGAGATAGGATTTTTTAGTTTTCTTCAGCTGTACGCCATAATCAGCGATATTAAAACAATAAAAGGCTTGCGATATTTCAGTTGATTTGTAATGAATCCAGAATGTATGACATTTCATGTTTTTTAATTGCACTACAGAAAATAAAGAACTTTATCACAATATTCTAATTTTCTGAGACAGTCCTGTAAGTGCATTTGGTGCCGGCAGCTTTCCCAACCTTGTGCTTGCATGCGCGTGCGGATCAGCGCCAACGGGTAACTGGCAAGCATCCCACAGGTGCTGGAGGCTGCGCCGCATCCCACCAACACCATCACCCCTGGGTCGGGCAAGCCTCTGTTCCTGCTCAGCCACGCAAGCTTTAGTGTCTGTGGGAGAGAAGGGTGAGCGGGATGTGAACAGCGACAGCGAACGCACCACACCGAGGGCCGTGCGTCTCTCTCTCTGACCTCGTACACTGCCAGGTCAATACCGGCATAGGGGACGATGCTCAGCAAGTTGGGGACGTAACCCTTGTAGAAGGCCGCGGCGCCTTCCCGCTGCAGGATCTGCTTGGCACAGTCCGTTATTCCTGAGTACTGACCCGTTTTTCTGAGATTCAGACGGGTCTTCAACACCTGACGCACAGACAGAGGAGCGAGAGGCTTCGATTATAAGCAAAGTGTATTCTCTTAGTGTCATCAAATGATTTGTACATGTTTAATCCATTACCTCCATCGGGTAAATGGCTGTCTGAGCTGTTGCTCCAGCCAAAGAGCCGGCCACGAACCTCTCATGAACCTTCATAGTTCTGGTTTCATCACGGCCTCGCATCATACTCTTGATCTATGCAGGATTATAGGAAACAGAGTGGTCGTCATTTTGTAAATTCAGTCCCTTTTTAGCATTTAGGTTTTAGATTAAATCACAATTCTCTGTGAAAACAAACAAGGTGTTTGAGTCTTATGTCTATTTCTCCCCTGCTGTTTATTCAATTCAATTCAATTTTGTTGATATAGCGTCAACTCACAACATCTCATCTCAAGGCACTTTACAAAGTCAGATTCAATCAAATCCTCTAGACCATGGGCCTGCAACCTTTACAGTCTAAAGAGCCATTTTGCCTACAATCCACTTGAATTAAACTCGTTCAGAGCCGGAAATGTTGCCTGGCCTTTTTGAAAAAAGACAAGATATAATTTTTGATAAAGATCTACTGTTGGAAATATGTTGTCATCATTAAAGAAACGCCCTTCTATGTCTATTTTGAGGTTTAAAAAAAAAGAGGATGGATGGGATGTTGACATTTGTGGATAATGACGTAAAAAAACATAATTTTCAACATAATATTGATTTAAAATTAAATATTACTGGCACTTTTAGCATCATTCTGTTGTGAAAATTAAAAGCAATTATTCTAAGAAAAAACTGCTCAAACCTACATTTATTATGATTATTACATTTAAATACCATAATAAAAATATAATTTGTAGCCAAAGTTATTAAGAGCCACTGTGGAAGGTCCCAAGAGCCACTTGCGGCTCCAGAGCCACAGGTTGAAGACTCCTGCTCTAGACAGATTGGTCAAAAAGTTTCCTCTCTAAGGAAACCCAGTAGATTGGATCAAGTCTTGACAAGCAGCTTCCACTCCTCATGAAAGAGCGTAGAGCCACAGAGGACAGCCGTCTGCTTTATTGAACAGAAAATATTCACGTCGATCCTTCAATGAGCCAGCAAGGACAACCAACACTAGATTGTCGTACACTATACGGCAGAACGAAAAGTGTGCAATTCACGTATTTTAATTGGACGATCTGAGCTTGGGGCCGTAGGATTTGTGCCCCACGGCTGTCTACTGAGAGCGTGCTGGGAATGCGCACTGCGATTTCAGATGTTCGTTATTTAAACAAACGTTGATGGGCGGGCCCCAATATCAATGGGATTTAGCCTACTAAGCTAGTCGGTGTTCTGGCCGACTTAGATATATAGACACAAATGTTTATAACAGAATTTTATTGATACGGGAATGGGTCTTTTTTGACAATATTACTCTATAAAGATTGATCCTGTACCACTGATTCTTGCTAACATAGAGCTCCACAGCGACATCTGGTGGTGTGGCCAAGACCCACTGGCCCATAAAATGCAGAGACGCCACAGGACTGAACTGAAATACACTGAACTGAATGTGATAATGTTTAATCATGTTATTTAGAAGCAGACAGACTAGAGCATATTCATAACTACCTTTCCAGAAAAGTAAAAGATGACGATCTACATGAAATAAAAAATTGGATGCCAGAAGAATATTCGGTTCAGGCCGTCATCTGTGAAAGAATCCCATTGTTACAGTCTTGACCTTCACATTACAAAGTCGGCTTGTTTTCTCCTCATCTTATCATGTTGGTGCCTTTTAATCAGCCTTCATGGCTCCAGATTGAACAAACCTCATTTAGCCTCCAACAACAACCAGAAGAAAAACACACACACTGCTTTTCAGGTTTTTATCCTAAGTTTTCAGACGTTTTATGTTACGCTTACGGCTTATTGTGGTCCTTTTATTTATTTAGTTGTTTAATGGAGGATGTGGGCTGCTTTATTTGATTTTGTTACTTTTGTTTTTTGTCAACCATACGGCATGTTCAGAAAGGCAAGCATGGTTACTTTTACAGTGCAATTTTATACAATTATTAGAATAAATAAATATTCTGCTGTTGTATCATGTAGATAGAAAGAAGTTGCTGGAACCTTTTTCCCTTTAATTTTAGCACACAATAGACAACACACACAATACACAACAGAAAAAAAAGACCTTAAATCCAACAGCTGTCTCAGAAGTGTTCACCTGTTCATAAGCGGTGAATTTGATGACGGTCTCAGGAGCGATTTTCAGGACATTGACTCCATTGCCTCTCCACAGGGACCTCGGTCCTCCCTCTTTCAGCATGTACCGAAACCCGCTCAGAACATTCCCTTTAAAATCAGAGGAGCCGTGTACCTGGCAGAGCAGAATAACAGGAACATTTTGGGGCAAGCTGAAACTGTGATTTACAAGATCCACACACACACACAGCAGGTCAAGATGAAGCACAAGATTTCCTCTGGATTTCACTGCTGGGAGAATCGTAACGGCATCGGACGGACCTGTCTTAAGACTTTGAGACGTTCCAGTGGAGCGGTTCCAGTTCGGGATACAGATCCAGCCATAACTCCAGCCATAAGCTGGCGCCACACATAGCCAGACTTCTTCTCTTCTTCTGAAAACTCCTCTGGGACTGTCATCTGCTCGCCTGTGTCCAATATCTACTGAGACAATCAATCAGAAGCACAGAAAGAAAGAAAAAAAATACAAATTTTAAAATTGGAAGTTGAAATAAATCTCAGATACAGTTTTTTTTTTTTTGCCCTGTAGATCAACTGTGAAACCTGCAAACTATTCAGAGATGTTCTGCATGCTCGGTTACCATTGAGCGCTTCCAGAAGCGAGCCACGTCCTCCATGTTCTCCAGGGGGTTGAACAGGAAGTGGTCACGCCACTCATTCCAGTCAATTGTCATGGTGCCATCCCTGTCCATACTGAGGAAAAACTACATTTACTCTTACAGACACAGCACAGTGGAGGTGGCAGCCACAATTTAAGCACAGGTGAACTGCATCGAGCAAAGCTAATTTCAAAAACTGTAAAAACAGGGAAACCAGCAGGGCTGCGCGATATTAAGGAAACGTGCGACAATATGGGTGAATGTTGCCACAATTAGTGTTGATGTGCTGTGGTTTCAAAGTAAATGTAGTATACGGATAATGTATCCAGCTATCGAAAAATAAAAATAAAATTTTCTCAACTAGGTTTTATTGAACAAGCTGCTTCTGACCAAAATGCAACGTGCCTAAATGATTAGCCAACATTCACTGCAGTCCAGTCCTTGGCAGTATGTGTATTGCCAACGGTGATACTGCGAGAACGATAAATTAGCGATATATTGTGCAGCCCTAGAAAGCAGCACTCGGCTTTAAACAACAGAACAGTTTTCATTTTGCATGTAGCGATAAAGTCCAACGGCCAGGCAAATGGAAACTATGGAGGGTTAACCTTGAATCCAAGACAACAGTCCAAACCACCAAACCTGGTTTAGTTGATTGGTCGACGTGTCAGCATGAAAAAGAGACGGGCAACATGGATTTAAAAGGTTATCACAACATTTTGCGGTATTGATTGCGACGCCAAAGTGATGATAAAAAGTAATTAAATCCGTTGCAGTGTTTGTTTTTTTAGCGCATTTTTTATCTTTATTGCTGGTATTCCACATCACTGCCATCAAAGCCCCACAAGCTCAAATGCCCCAATAAAACAATAACCAATTATTAAATAGGCTACTTCATGGCTCCAGTTATGTTACGTAATGCAATTTTATTGCTAAACAGCTAACAGTAACTGCATGTACCAATATTCATTGATGCTATCAAAGAACTGCCATTTTGTACATTTTATTTACAATATTTTCACCTTCCGTATGAGACTGATGTTCTCCTGTCTGAGCTTGGGTCCAACTCCACCACAACTCATCTGTTATTATTCTGCCACTCAGCAAACAGAAATCATTTTTTATGCAATCCTAATGAAATAAATCATCTGGTTTCAAAGTTAGATCATGCGAAAAAGTTTCTGTGTCTTTTTGTCTGAACAGCTTATGTGAATGTCGTGTTTCAGGTGCGAATAGGGATGTGATGGACAGCGTGGATGAGAGACCTTAGCAGGATCCTGGTGGCATCTTCAAGGCTGATGTTCACGCCGATGGTGTGCAGAACGTCCCGGATCTCTGCCACGTCGATCTGACCTGCAGATACGCATCAGCAGCAACATACGGGAAAGAAGTTAGGATTCGGATGAAATTACATTTGAAAATAACAGCGCGGTTCCTTCAGCTCTCTCCTTTCAGCCACAGACCGTCATTGTTTCTGTCCACCCGGCGAAACATGACTTTAAGCTGTTTCTCATGGTTCCGAAGGTACTGGATGAACTCGTCGAAGTCCAGGACACCGTCGTTGTTGGTGTCCCCGGCCTCCACAAACTGACAGGGGGAAAAAAAGGAAAGGCAATAAATGATGGTGGCCAGGCGTTTAGCAGAAAACATCCCAGCAGGTCAGGCTCAGAGCTATAAATAATAATAATCAGGACTCTACTGTACCTGGAGAAGTTTCAAAGCTTGGGATATTGAATAATATCCCAAGCTTTGAACGTCTCACAGACCTCTGCTCACTCTAATGTCTGAAAATGAGAGCATGGCAGAGCGCTAAAGCTCCCAAGACACGGTCCTTCACCTAAACCGACAGACTGAACAAGAAGCAGCTAAGAAGCCGATGACAACTTACTCAAAAGTCTGCTTTTGAGTAACAGTGGCTGGGTATTTGTGGTCTCATTTACTGTTAAACTAAAGTCATTTTTTCCAAAAGTTTCCATCTGGATCAACCACCAGCGCTGGCGGCCCAACTTGATTTCATTCTTGAACTGGGGTCGAGGCCAGAATCAATTAAAGGAACATAAATGGGTCACACTTTAGACCCCCCTGCTTTACTAGAATATCCAAGAACAAACCTAAAATAGCAAAACCACAACAAAAAATGTACATTATATATATATATATATATATATATATATATATATATATATATATATATATATATATATATATATATATATATATATATATATATATATATATATATATATATATATTATTGACAATATATTTTCCTAAACATATATTCTGCATTGCATGCTGTTCTCTTCATTGATGCCCAATGGCAAAATAAAATCCAGATTTTCCAAAACTTTTATTTCAATAAATTTAAATTACTCAATTAAATCGATTTACCGGCCAGCCCTTGTAAGAAGTGAACAAAACTTCCTGGAAACAGAACCAGGAATGCCTGAAAATGAACTAAACATGAAAAGATACAAGGAGTACAACAGAAAGGTTACCATTCTCAGCTTACAAGAACAGCCTCCTTAGACAGAAATAGAAACGCTGCCCTTCACATGCTCACAAACATTCACAGACGCACAGCCGTGTGCACGCAGCAACTCTTATCCTGGGATGATTTGAACACGTTTCCCCATTCCCCCCAACGCTGAAAGTGCATTTTCTCACTAAAACAGAGTGAAAGGAATAGAAGCAGCAGCGCGGACAGACTGTGACGAGCTAAACAAGCTCGCATGTGTTCACAAAAACAGTCACGCTGCTGACACTCCTGCACAAAGTGTCCACAAACAAACTGCAGATTACACGGTTCAAGGGGGTTTGCGGGATGACAAGACCACACAGATGCTTTAACCAGACCTCTAAAACATTTAAAACATAGAGTGCTCTGCTTTTTTAACACGGACACAAACCTGCGCTGCACCCACCGCCTGGCGCGTGTAAAAAGGGTCTCGCTGCACAATTCAGACCGCTCTGTCAGCCGAGGATCAGCGCCCCAAAAACCTTCTCAACTCCAACTCATTACGCTCCGATTACAAAGATCAGCTCGAGTTAATTAAGATGGCCCACTTTGAATGTAGAGGGACAAGAACCGAGAGGTGCAGCACCTCACCAGAGCCAATCATTGTTAGCATCTGCCGGTTTGGTTTTGGATTTTTGGAAATATTAGGTGGCTTTGTTCATTGGTGGTTTAACTTAAGGCCAGAGGTTACATGCATCGCATCTTTAATCATGGTATTTAATCTTTTGAACTTTTTTTTTTGCTTTTCTTTTCCACGAAGGCCTCAGAGGTTTGTCGGAGAACAACGGGGAACACTCGCTTTTCGTGAAGACCGAGGAACACATCGGTCGGGTCAGGGTTTAAGCTGTCGAGAAGCTTTGAACGCTTTTCTGCCCGTCATCTGAAAGTGGTAAGAGTGTGACAATACTGCAAAAGTTACAAAGAGACGGCGGTCCGCCTCAACAGGCAAAGAGAGCATTTATCAGAGGAGCAACTATGGAACCAATGCTGCTTTAAAGTGTTGGCTCAGGGGGGCTGGATGCAAATGCACACAGCATTTTTTAGATTTGTGTTTTTATTCAAACTATTGAAACCCCACTTTTAATTCTGCACTACTCTGTGGTGTTTTAATCACAAAAGTCTATCTAAAATGCATTGAGGTTTGTAGTTTGCAGCATGACAAAAAGTGGAAACATTCAGATATTATTACTTTTTTATTCTTTTTATGTGGCTCGCTTTTTTATGAAAGTAGGCTGACAGGAAGGGGGGAGAGACATGTGGCAAAGGACTGCGGGTTGGATTCGAACCCAGGTCGACCGCGTCGAGGACTAAGGCCTCCGTATATGGGTCACGCTACACGCTGCACCACCAGCACGCCCTGATATTAATACTTTTTAAAAGAGCAATCCCATCACCAGAACTATCCTCACGTCTGTTTTTGTTTTTTGCTGTGGAAGGTTAATTGAGCTAAATAAACCATCAGTATCTAAAATGCAGCCATAATTAGAGCTGTTTGAAATTTTTAAGAGATCTTCCATGTTTTATCCTAATAGAATAAAATTCATACTTTATTAAAGGATGTTTTTCAATTAAATAAAATTTATATAGCGCCAATTGACAAAACATGGCACTTTACAAAGTCAAATTCAATCAAATCATACAGATTGGTCAAAAAGTTTCCTCTCTAAGGAAACCCAGCAGATTGCATCGAGTCTTATCAAGCAGCTTTCGCTCCTCCTGAAGGAGTGTAGAGCCACCGGGAGAGCCGTCTGCATTGTCCATGGCTTTGCAGCAATCCCTCATACTGAGCATTTTCCTCTCATAATTACAACTTAACTGATTCTTCCAAACCAAATATTTGTCCTGTCAGAATGAATCAAGGATAAATTGAACCTGAGGATTATGAGTCCGTGATTTATATGTGAGCAACCTTTGAAGAAAAGCTAAAGTTTTGTCTTTTACTTTCTTTTTGTTTGTTTTTTTACTTCAAATAGTTAGAATTTACATTTAGTTTTCTTCAGTTATTAAGAAAGACACAGTTAATCCTAATATATTCTATAATACAATATTGTAAAGGCTTTATCAGTTTTGTTAAAACTATTTTGCTAAGTTTCCCTCTACCACCTACTATTACACCATTCCTATAAAACATACAGGAATGGAGCTTAGGAGAGGATTTTCAGATTTTCTATTTGGGGGCTATTTAATCAAACACTGAACATTTTTACATGAATTTTACATCAATTTAATAAACACCCGCTGCTCCCATCTACCCTCTTGTGTTACCCTGAACAGAGAATGTTTTGGGCGTCATTCTTTCTTACTCTCTCCAGGGAGCCTTTGGAGAGCCCTCGTCCTGCCAGCCCCGCCCGCAGCTCCAGGATGTCGATGTGTCCATCTTTGTTGACGTCCAGCTGGTCAAAAAGCTCAGCCCAGCGCTTCCTTCTCTCCTGCTCCGGGTGAGAAGCTTCACCTTCCTGACACTGCACCCTCAGGATCCACGCTGAACGCCGGGGTCCCATGACCGGCCGTCAGTCAGTCAGCTGAAACGCGAGAGCATCGGTTCAATAACTTTTACACTGAACACAAAACATTCTTCATACCTGTAAATGTTCTGCATACCAGGGCGGCGATGCATTTTTATAGTGGGGTTCTCAACCTAAGGCCAAAAAAAGAGGGAATGCGGTGATACGGAAGGCTTATCAAAGGATTAAAATCAACAAAGCTTTGCTTCAATTGTGTGGACCTTTGAACTGCAAAAATCCATGTGGGAAAAGTCTTAACTCAGAACTTTGTCCCTGCAAATTGCAAGCAAGTTATTGAAAAGAGGACAGAGTATGAAAAAAACCATTAGTTTAAACTTTTGCAAACTCCTCTCTGCCGTGTTTCTGCGCCTGAACTCAACACAGCCCCTGTAACTTGCTTAACGTGTCAAAAAAAAAAGGGTCACAAGGAGTCACACAACATTATTTCAAAGTTTAGGCTTGGAGAGGTTGAGATTTAACAGAATCCATGGACCAGGTGTACTTTCTATGGAATTAAAAACAACGAGAAAACAGCGGTAAAGCAAGCAGTAGTCTTATAAACGACTAAATCCATGTAATAATTACAGTTATAGATGCACTGGACCAGGTGTACGTTCTGTTGAAAGGCAAAAATGAGGGGAGAACACGGTAAATTACATCAATGGCTCCATTGATTGCTTTGACCAGAAGAGAAACACAATTAAACACAGAGCCGCTGGTCCAGGAGTACCGTCTTTGAAAACAAAAAAATAGAGTACGTAATTTTTTTGTACAGGTGTAAACATCTCTGTAAATTATTCCATGTTTACATGTAATCTTTCAAAAAGGACCGTTACAAATTTCATATACCCTTGATGCTGTTAGCCCTTCACATAGCCTCCTGAGCAGGGCTGCCGACAGCAATTCCAGGCCCCATGACAAAAATATCAGAATCATCCAAAAAGCTTGTATAAATATATAAAGTTTTCTTTTTGGTGACCCTGTCAGTCAGTGGCTTTTGGAGTTGTCCTTAATTTTCCAGCCTATACAGCGTCCCTGCTTCTGTGGTTTGAGGCTGTCCTCCCTTCACTCCTTGTCTGATTACTGTCAATAAATTCCTCCAGTGCCACTAAAGAAAAAAAACTTGAAGTTGACCTATTGTGTTTAAAGAAATAAAACAGCCCAGAGGCCCAGAACCACCTATATCCGGCCCTGGTTGTTTACAAGAGTTGTACATTAGATCCTTACAGTTCAGTTCAAGAAGACATATTATGGTTTGTACGTCGGCTGAAGGACACAAATGGTCTCTTATTCTGAAATTATGCACAAAGTAAAAGCCCGGACCAACGCATCTTCATTATGATTAAAAACTGGTGGTTTTGTAGGATCATGCTGCTTCTGGTCGGCGGAGCGTGTTAAAGGCAGGGTCGACTATATATAAGATCACGATTAGCGACTAAACTGCATGTTTTCGGTTCACGGCTGCACACATTGACGCAGGAAGCATGGCAGTCATGATAATCGTGTATAATCTAATCCTCAGCCTTATTATGGAAGCAGCAGCAGCAGCAGCAGCCTGGTTATGAAACCCAGCAGACCTCACACCGACTCACCGTTTATCTGCACACCGGGCCGCCGCCGTCCATGGCCGGGGCGCAGAGGAGGATGGTGTCGGAGTGGGGGGGTGGGGGGGCAGAAACCAGCAGCCCCGGGGCTCCGTTCACTGGGTCCGGAGGATCCAACGCTTCCCAGCGGATCGGAACCCAGCTGCGCTCCGTGTTGGTGGGTTTGCTTCAGTCAGTGCTGTTCGCGAAGCAGGAAGAGGCGAGGAGAGGAAGCCCGCTGGCGGCCTCAGCGTCGGCTCAGTGAACGCTCCTGGTCTGTCCTTAAACAGCTGACTTGTCCTCCACATGCATATTTATAAGGACGCGCTCAGAACGGGTATAATACCTGCCGCCAAAGCAGTTTTCTTTTATGCATGCAAACTTTTAGTTTTTTTTCCCCCTTTAATTTGTGTACCTGCACCAACAGCGCTGCCTTGTAAAACAGTATCCCAACACCCACACCCCCTTTGGCATTTTCATGTTCGGTTGCCTCACACCCTGGATTCAAAATGCATTGTTTGAGTTTTGCACCATTTCATTTACAAATGACATGTTTACAACTTTGATGGTGCATCTTTTTTTTCTTTATTTTTTACTGTGAAGCAAACGGCAATTTATAAAAATGACAGAAAAATTCAGCGTCCATAACTGTTCTGCCCTCAAAAGTCACTATTTTCCAGCTGGAAGTTTTGATCAGTCCCTATGAGCTCGCCACATCTTGCCTCTGGTTTTTAGCCGATTTCTCGTGTTTTTTTCAACTGGATTGAGGCTTAAACTTTGACTAGGCCATTTCAACACACTTAGAAGTTTCTACTTAAACCCTTAAGTGTTTGGTTTAGCAGCACTTCGGGTCTTTGTCCTGCTGGAAGGTGAACCTCCGTCCCAGTCTCAGATCACAGGCAGACTGACACAGGTTCAGCTCAAGAGTATCACTGTATTCTGCACCATCCATCTTTCCCTTGACTTGGACCAGTTTCCCACAGCATGATGCTGCCACCACCATGTTTCACTGTGGGGATGGTGTTCTGGGACGGGATATTCTCAAATCTGACCAGAGCACCTTCTTCCATACATTTGGGGCATCTCCAGGTGCCTTTTGGCAAACTCAAAATCCTCTTTCTTTTTCTTAACACTAAGTAAAGGCTTTTTTTCTCTTCCATAAAGCTGAGTTTTATGGACTTATTGTGGTCCTCTTGACAAATCCTGCAGTCTCTGGTGTTTAGCTCTGCAGCTCCTTCAGGGTTACCTTTGGTCTCTGTTCCTCCTGGTCCAGCCTGTGAGTTCTGGTGGATGGACCTCTCTTGGCAGGTTTGTTGTGCTACCAGGATCTTTCCATTTGAAGATGATTGATTTGTTGGTGCATTTTTTTCATAACCTCACCCTGACCTCTAGCTTAGTGGTGCTGCGGCATCTCTGGCCTATGAAGAAGGGTGTGTTTTTTTTAGATTGCACACAGTTGGGCTTCCTTTCAGTAAATAGAGGAGTTTTAAGGTAATTGGTTGCACCAGAACTTTTTAGGGGCTTCATAACAAAGGGTGTGGATATATGTGCACATATCACTTTACTTTTTTATGTAATTTTTTTTTTTCGTTTCACTTTACCAAGTTAGGTCCATCACATAAAATGAGATTAAAAAAACATTTAAATCACTTGCTTGAATGTAAAAATAATCAATAAAAAGCAGTGTATGTGTGTGTGTGTGTGTGTGTGTGTGTGTGTGTGTGTGTGTGTGTGGGGGGGGTGTACTGTTGTAAAGCACCACATTTATACTCTAAAAGTATATGAATACACACAAAAAAAATCACACTTTTATTAAGCTCTTATGTGAACTAACTGAACACAACATGCACGGATAACATTTCACAGCTGGAACTGCCAGTACTTTATGTCTTTGGTGTATTTGCACTGCCGGTTTCAAATTTCCTCACATGCTGGTTGGCATGTAACTACCATCGCCTACTTCTCATAGCAGTGAGGACATCAGTTTCTTTCCTCAGCAGAGAGCACTGTTAAAACAGCTTCTCAGAGTCCAACTGGGACTTTAACGCACAAATAAGAGCGCAGAAGGGCACTTAGCGTTGATGTTTTTAAGCTCAGGATGGACCACTGAATGGTTTTAATGGATGCAGAGCGTCCCAGTGGGACACCAGCTCTCCGAAGGACAACAAATAAGTTATAAACAAATCGAACGTAGGATCAAAAACTGATGGAAAAATATCAAAAAGTGGTCACGGAAGATGAAAAACAGAGAGATAAAACATGAGAAAACCCAAAACAGAGCCAAACCGACAGAAAACAGTACTCAAAAATACTAAAGGGACGCTTTCAAACTGTAGATGAAACTACAACCTAACAGCATGTTGTACCCACGAGCAAGGCACTTCAACCTGAAGGTTCATACAGACTTGAATGTATGAATGTGTGTGTAGTGGTGAGTGTGTTTGGGTGAATGTGGCTATAGCGTAAAGCGCTTCAATTGGTGGGTATCACTAGAGAAGTGCTTTATAAATTCAGTTCATTTACCATTTATCAGAAATGATCGCACACCGACTAAAAGGGGTGAAACTAAAGGGAGAGATCATGACCAGGAATCCAACCATGGCTTTGCATGGGGTAGAGACAGAGAAGGAAAGGGCTTTAAAGTAAACAGAAATACCATCATCTTAAAATTTCATAAACGCAGGACATTTTTTTTGAAAGGATGCCAAACCATCACCAAAACATTTAGAGCGACGATCAGTGAATCCAGAGAGAGAGAGCAAGCACGCTGATTAAAGAGAAACATCCCAACAGCATGATGCTGCCACCACCATGTATCAGTGTGGGGATGTTGTGTTGAAGACAATCTGCAACGTTAGATTTATTTTTAACCAACCTTCATCTCTAACTTTCTGGTGGAGCCTGTCAAAACTTACCACGGGCCTCTTGGCTGGTTAGCAGCTGCGCCGTGCTCTTCGCTGCTCTCTAACCTTCACACAACAGCTGCATTTATACTAAATTAGCTGGACTCTGTATAATCATTAGGTGACTCCTGAAGACAGTTGCATGGGATTTTATTTCCCGGGTAAAGGAGTAAAAGGTTTGATACATTTGCACGTCGGTCTATTTCACATTTTTATTTATAAAAAAAAAAAAAAAAGTTATATATATATATATATATATATATATATATATATATATATATATATATATATATATATATAAATCATCTTTTACATCCCTCTGTGCACTAGTTTGTGTTGCTCTATCAATTAAGATACATTGACGTCTGTGGCCCTAACATGAGAAAACGCGGATAAGTTAACAGGGTGTGCAGACTTTGCTGCGTGGTGACAAATTGCGCAACGTCCGAGAAAGAAGGCGTTATGCAATCTTAAACCAACACGCATCTGTTCTTTCATTTCCCATGGTTTCAGGGCCTGGACCTCTTCTGCACTGACTGTTTAGTTGTGTCTGGACCGGAGCGGCATAATGGATACAGCAGAGCTGAACAGCCCGTCCTTTAGAAAACTCGCTCTAAGTTGTGAAACGGAGCGAGGCCGCCTCTTCCACCTGCTCCATCATCCATCATCGCTTCATTATCTGTGTGCAGAACGCTGCAGGACGGCCCGTGTTGGGACCAGCGCGGCCCTATTATCAGGCTGCCAGTGTACCCTGACCGAATACACACACGGCCCTGCTTCTTTGATTTTCCCTTTCATACAAGCGGACCTGCTCGGTGTCTGCCGTTGACAGGTCTACCTGACCTGTGAACGTGTCCGCCGCCTCATCATCCCCCACGAACAGATCCCAGCAGGTCCGCACCTGCTGGTCTGAGAACAGCAGGCTGACAGATCAGATGATCTGTATCTCCGCCACTGTATATAAGAGCGGCACATT
Organism: Fundulus heteroclitus; assembly: GCF_011125445.2. NCBI lineage: Eukaryota > Metazoa > Chordata > Actinopteri > Cyprinodontiformes > Fundulidae > Fundulus > Fundulus heteroclitus. The sequence continues at coordinate 979,022 of NW_023397384.1, read as the reverse complement.
AAAGCGCAGGAGGGCAGACTGACGAATTACCCACTGTAATAATACTGTGTGAGGAGCTGAATCTATAAACATGTGTAAGGGACTCTCCTACCTGCCTTCCTCCTACTTGGAGAGGTGAGTGTTCGTTAAGACACGACACGTGCGCACGCGTTGCTGCGGCTGTAGTGATTTAAAAGGTCGTTTTGTGCATTTCAGGGCGAAAGGGATGCGAGTGAAGCTGAGCCACCTGGCTGAGATCCACCACAAGCAAAAGTAAAAGACAGAACGTTGTTTTAAGTTAGATCTGCGGAAACTGAGCCGCGCCGTTAATCGTGTCCGTCTGATTTTCAGGGTCCAGGATGGGAAACTCCTGCAGGATCTGGAATCTCTGCTGAGCAGCAAAAGTAAGACATTTTAATGTCTTTTATTCTTTTAAAGCTTTTAAAGTGACCTGTGGCGATGACGACTGAGGAAACGGCATAACTTCAGTAATAATCCTAGTGAGCCTCTACGTAACGGCCTTTGAACACATCTCAATGAAACGTTTCCCTCTACACGTCTAACAAGTGAAAGGAAACAGAAATGCGGTCACGTCTGCAAATAAATGTGCATTTCCAACAGCGCAGGTTAGTTCACATGATGCCATATCAATTATAGCAGAAATATTTCATAAATATTAGCCTTTCAGCCTAAAACACAATGGCGTAGTTTGTATGCTAATAGGAATATGCTGTAAAATAATTAGAATGTTAATGTTAAATGTGCTTTCATTAAAAAAATATGAAGCATGCGAATTATTCTCGGAGGTTTATATCAAATCTGACAAATTATGCTCATTTAACACAACATCATCATATACACAAATGTAAATAAAGTATAACTAAAGCTTGTGATTTACATTATTATGCTTATTCTTAGACTGAGGGCTAAATTCAGAGATGCCTCCTCTGTGTGAGGTGATGGTACCGGGTTAGTTATTATACAAGCAGTCGGTTCAGAATATTCCTCGCTATTTTTTCCTCGTCAAAAATAGCGAGGAATATTTTTTCACAGTGCTATTGCATCCATTTAGTATGCATGTAAATTTCCAGCGTTGCTAGGATATGTTATATCGATTTGTTTGGATGACGATACGATATTTGCCAGTATAAGAAAATCTGTTATGATGTCCAAACGAAGAGATCACTGATCACAATGATGGGATATTATCTGTCCATGTAACACTAATATTTACATTGATATCAACTCGTGAAAAAACAAAAACGAACATATGATCTGACCATTTTATTTCTAACCTCTTACAGATATCAGGCATTTAAATCAAAAACTGCCTTCTTCTAATTTCTAAATAATAACCTGGTCACTATAGCCTGAATATGAAAATTAAGGTGTATCTTAAAAATGATTTGGATCAATATTTTCATTTTGCATCGATGTAATTGGTTGGTTAAGTTCATAAATCAGTACGGATCGATGTGTTGCTACACGCCTACTGTTTAGCTGCATTGACTCTCCACACTAGACTGATTTTTAAAATAAGAACACGAGCTTGAATGTGCATGTTGCTTTTACCTGTTCTTCAGCTTTTTACCCTTATTTTTGGTCTGTAACTTATCGTTTAAATGTTTACTTTACTTCTTCGATGGATCTGAGTGATTATAATCAACGGCTCCCTGTTTACCTGGGGTAGACATTTGACACGGACCTTTTTCCTACAGCCACTCTTCACAATGGAAATCACAGGAGGAAGGTGCATGTTGAACTTCATAAATCAGAAAATGGATACAAGAAAATAGCCAATTACTTAAACGTGTCCAATTCCATAGTCTCAGAGGTAATTTAAGACGACTGGAGCCGAGACAAACAGGGTTGGATGGAAAAACCCAAGTTCTTATCTTCTTATCTCCACGCTCCCTGAGCAGGATGGCAATATATATAGATTTACACACACACACACACACACACACACACATTTATAAGGCTATTGCATATTTTTACCAGAGGGTAATTGGGAGTATCTGCATTTGTTCTGGTGAGAACAATGATGTCCCAAAATAAATAATTTGTTCCCTAAAGCTCAATCAAACCAACCCTATTCTCACCTGTTTTTGATAATACAAGGCTTTTCTAAATGTATGTCCTATTTTATTTTATTATAAGAAACCCATTTCTTAAAAATACCTAAAAGCATACGCTCCATCAACACACGGTAAAATAGAGATATAAAGTCACAGTAAATAAAAGTATCTTTCACTCTTTGTAATTAACTTTACCGTTAAAAGCTGAGACGGTTAAGAGTTAAATTGGCACATTTGTGAATTCTCTCTTAATAAAATGAAAGACAAGGAAAAGGACGAAGGGACAGAGTGAGCCAAGTCAATTCATATAATCATATTTAATAAATTAGATTACTATTAAAAAGTTAATTTATTTCAGTAATTCAGTTTACTAAGTGAAACATGCCATATGGATCATATGTTATTTAAAGCAGGGATCACCAACCTTTTTGAACCTGAGAGCTACTTCACTGGTACTATCATACAAAGAGCTACCAGTACTGACCAAGAGAAGAGTCCAAGCTCATCTAAACTTTACGGAATATAAATATGTTTTTAATGCTTTTGTCATTTTTAAATCTATGTAAATACAAGTGGGATCAAAAAGGAAGAGAAACTGAAATAAAAATAGCATTTTAAATGCAGCTCACTGGAGGGTTGTGCTATTTCTTTGAACAGGCTTGAGGGCCCCACTTATGGTCGTGGAGGGGCTACCTGGTGCCCGCCAGCACCATGTTGGTGACCCCGATATTAAAGTCTTTATTTCTGTTAATTTAGACTTTTTTCCCCCACCTCCAGGCAATAAAAACAGAGCATTTAAGATTAGAATATTGCATTAGACTTATGAAAAAAAAAAAAACTTTTCAAGCAGAATTGGGGACTTAATGAAATGTTGAAACCCCTACAGTCTCTCTTCAAGACAACTCTGAAAGTTCTTGATAAAAAACCTGTACATTATCATTATTGTAACATTTTAAGTAAGTACAACATCTTAGACTTTGAACGTCATCAGATGTTTCTGGATGCATGCCTTGTTTTTAAAGTTTTAAATGGACTTGCTCCATATAAGCAAAAAAAAAAACATTACTAGAATAAACACTAGAGCTTTAACCAGAGGAGACTGTAATGTTCGGCGGCGTAGGACCAAATTTGGTCAAATGGTTGCATCCATCAGAGGAGCACAGTTATGGAACACACTGCCAGCTCATGTTAGGGGCTGTGCAACCTACATAAGTTTTAAAATCTCCTTGAAACATTGGTTGAAAACTAACCAGACATGTGTTCACAGGTAAATTGATCTGTTTCCATGGGCCTGTTACCCTAATTTCCTTGTTAACCTAATTTTCTTGTGATTTTATGTTATTGCCATCTTATCTGTTTGTGTCCACTCTGTTCTTTCCCGTAGTGTCTTGTTTAATGTTCACCGTTTTTACCTGCCTTAGGACAGCGGATGCAAATTAGCTGTTGTGCTAATTCTGGCATATTTACATTGATGCTTTATGCTGACATGTTGATGAATGTGCATTGTCCTAATTCAAATAAATGAATAAATAAATAAAATGTTTAATACCAACTTAGTTTTTTTTTTTAAATGTCCGTTCAATCTGAAAAACCTCCGCTCTCCTTTCATGTTAAAATCTAACAAACCTAATTTTAACCACCGTCTGAGGAAAATCGTCCTCCAGGTTAATTTCCTCTGACCGCCGCTTCCTCCACATAACCGTGTCCTTGGACCTTGTCCCTGCAGTTGGCCTGCAGGCGTTTCGAGGGTTCCTGCGTTCGGAGTTCAGCGAGGAGAACCTGGAGTTCTGGCTGGCCTGTGAGGAGTACAGAGTTTCCCCCTCAAAGCTGCAGAAGACCAAAGCCAGCAGCATCTTCAACCAGTTCATCAACCCCGACGCCCCTCTGGAGGTCAGTGCCCAGCGGCTGCTATTAAACGTCCCGAAGGACGTCTGAGAGTCACCCAGCCTGTTTTAATCTTCAGTTTGTCGTCCGTCGCAGGTGAACCTGGATGCCGAGACCCGCGAGGCTCTGCTGGGCGTGATGGACTCCCCGTGTGCCGACACCTTCAACGAAGCGCAGCAGAGGATCTACACCCTGATGGCCAAGGACTCCTTCCCTCGCTTCCTTCGCTCTCACCACTTCGCAGAGGCCGTCAAGGCTTATTGAACCTGCTGCCCGAGACCAGCTTCAGCAACAAAGATTTTCTGCTACACTTGTTAATTGCAGTTTTTCTCCCTCCAATTTATTTTATTTCAAGCACTTTATTTAGTCACGTAACTGCCTCTAATACATGTTATAGCACAGTAGCATCGTAATCATAATGCTTAAATGTAGATGCATAAATACATCGCCTCTGAACTGCACAAGCTACTAACATTTACAAAGGTTTAAATAAAGATTGGATTAAATACATCTCTGAATGAACACCATTTCACAGGTTAACTTGTTGAATAAAGCTTTCATTTTGTAGAAATAAAAATAAATCCTCTGATAGGTGAAGTTTTCTGACGGATGCAGCGGTTTGGCATCAGAGGTCTTCCCTTTTTTGTTCTGATTTCTGATTGGTTTGTTTTAGCTCTCCTGGTGGTAAAAAAAAAAAAAAAAAAAAAAAAATCCCTGTTAGTCCTGAGCAATCATTTTAGTTTCAGGTGACCCCAACCATTAGGTTGCTCTCTGAAAACATTCACACATCCAGACTGATCTGCCCCTGCTCTGAAGGGGGATAGGACCACACTGAAACGAAAATAATATTATTAAAAAAAAAAAAACTGTGTTTGAAACACGGCGCTTTCATCTCTGGCGACCCCAGTAAAGGTCCATATAAAGTCCCCAACCTGAGGAGGTCCAGGTGTGCTGCGGCCCTATTTGGAGCTGGTTCCGGGACGGGAAGCTGCGGGCTTCCCTTTCCCCTCAGCACCTTTGACCACAGACAGGGGCTTGTGGAGGGAGGTGCTGGCCTTCTGGGTCACCTCCTGCTCGATCTTGTTCCTGATGGCAACCTCCATACCCTTCAGAGAACGACAGGGGCATTATTAACCAAAAATAAAACCAGATCACCTTCACATAACAAGCCATTAACGCCGGATCCCCTCACCTTCTTCAGCTTCTGTTGCTCAACCACTTGTGCCTTTTTAGGTGCGATGATCCTCCCTTTAGAAATAAAGAAGTAAAATGTTTTTAAAAAAAGGCAACTTCTTACACGGCGTTACCAATACGCTAATAAAAAGCTATGAAATGACCGGGGAGAGTCCAAAACATGCCACAGAAGCTGTTGTGCCCCACGTGTCTCCAGGACAACGTGTTTGGTCACGTGTTCAGCTCCGCAGCCCTGAGCTGCAGCGGCGCCATACCTCCTTTCTTCGGTCCTTTCTGCTTGTTTTGTTGATGTTTCTTGGTCGCTCCTGGACGCTGAGCCTTAAACTTCTTTGAGCCCTGAGCCATTTTTGACGAGAGTGCGCACAACAAGTTATTTCTTTTCTTCGCCGCACATTGAGGCGCTTTACGTGTTCGTCTCATCGGCGGGCGCCCCCTGCTGGTTCCCCGGCGTCACACGGGAGAATCGTGGACCCCGGATCCAAGGCGATGGATGATTGGCTGTTTTCTGCGGTGTGTTAAAGTCCTTCACCCAAAACTTAGATTCATTAAGCGATGATATAATTATTAACTTTTTTCTTAATTTATACAAATGGGACTTACAGCCAATGAAAACCCGACATTTATTCACTCAAATTTACATTACAAAGAGCAGTGAACTAATGACTACTGAAAAGGACTAAGATCATTTTTTTTCAATCCTAACTTTATTCTCAGAATTCTGACTAATAACTTTGGCACCAAGCTGAATTCTCGCGGTATTTGTGCGTTCACAAACACACAAAAGACACAAGAAGGAGAGTGCTACACATTTACCAGGTTAGTGAACTAAACATGTTTAAAAAAATTATTTGTCACTGATTTCTGTTTTAAATTATAAATTTAATGTCAGACAAATATCCGGAGCAAGGCCTCAGTTAAGGTCATAGTTCATGATTCAACAATCAGAGAGATTTGGCGTCCATAAAATGAGTTTCCTGGCACACATCACTGTTGATAGGAAATATATATTCCCATATATAGGACATTTTTGACCAATCTATAATCTGACCCAATCTGTATGACCTGATTGAATTTGAATTTGTAAAGTGCCTTGAGATGACATGTTTCATGAATTGGCGCTATATAAATAAAATTTAACTGAAAAAAAGAGCATAATGGATCGTCTCACACTTGGCAAAAAAAAAAGTATATCTTTTGGTTTCATAAAGTATCTTAATATGGTTGCTGTGAAAAACCATTCCGCAACTGAAGGATCTCTGCAGAAAAAAAGTTGTTAAACTACACAAATGAATCAATTACTTCTCCATTAGCAGCCAGTGGATCACGTTTCTTTACTTTTTCACAGAACCTTTTAACATAACCATATTAAATTTTGATTGGACGGCTGAAAATTACATTTCTTTCTAATGGAGTGTCTTGCAAATGCATTCGTGACTTCACATTTTTGGCACATTACAACCGCAAACCTCAATGTGTTTTATCTGGATTGCATCTGAGAAGTCATTTTGAAGTGGAAGGAAAATTATAAATGGTTCTCAAATTTTTTTTTCCCCCAGTAAATACATTTCTGTAAAGTTTGGCATGCACAAGTATTCAGCCACTACGATATCTGTAATACTTGCATAAAACCTATAGTTTGCGATTTCAATGTAAAATTTAAGCCCAAATAGTAAAGAAGACACAAGGAAAACATACCTTTTTACCATTTTATTCTTTTTTTTTCTTCTTCTCTGTACCGATGTGAAAGAGAAATCTCTTCATTCATGATATATAAGAATCCAGTTTGGAACCATTTCCACGTTACAAACTTAAACAGAGATTATCAATAATAACAACAATGAGAAACTTGCACTTAAAGAGGCCATGTGAACAGCACTCCCTCCACTGTGATTCCTTTTGCAATAAAGCACAAGCACCTACTCTGATCACTGAAGTCAATGTGGAAACTGGATTTTTGGCACCAGAACATGTCGGGTCTATTAACCTCTCGAACACTTGCTGTAAGAAAAAATAAAATAAAAAAATTAAAATAAAATAAAAACCTGCTTTGTCGGCGGAAACCCACAATCTAGCCACAGAGTTACATTTCGTGTTGGCGCTTAAAGACGTTAAAAACCGATTAAAGTTTCAGTCCAGGTTTGTTTTCTTAAAGTCGGTCTGCTCTGCTGGAGCGGACCGAGTGCTTGTGTTCAGAGTCCATGCAGGCAGACGGAGAGGTAGTGTGTTTTGGCCGAGGAGGCCTCCCCAGCGTGGTGTTCTAATGGCCTACGCACAGAGTCACAACAATGATCAGGGAATAAAACAGACCACAGTCAGACGGGTATAAACTACCATGGACGGACAGACAGACAAAGAGACTGTACCGCTTAAAAAAAAAGAAAGAGAGACGGAGGTTTGTTACGGATCAAATGGCCTCATAGTTGCTACATACGCGTGGAGCGTCGTCAAAAATAAAAAACGCCCCCAGAAAATATGCGTCTTGAACTGTACAAAACCCAAAGAGAAACATTTGTTGAAAAGTTCGATACGCTCGCGGGTGACCTATCTTTGTGAGTCGAGGTTAAATGGGAGAGAAAAAAAAACAACGCAGTGAGACAACTTTACAGCTTTATAATAACATATAGTCGAGTGATAGATACTGTGATTATCATCAACACAAAGGGTCTTTTATCTTCTTTTTTTTCTTTCTTCTTTTTCTGGACAAAAACTGTGCATTTAAGTTGCAAGTTAATATGAAACCAACAGCAAAATCCACAAGATTAGGGTTATGACCTGGAGGTTTTTCTCCTCCTTTAATTTTTTTTTTAAATGATGCAATGTTTAAATGCAAGAAAAAGGTCTTCCAGTTGTTTGTAGCGACGATAAACCCAGTTTTGATTTTTTTTTGTTTTTGCAACGCGTGACAGCAACGGACTGATTGTCCAAACTATGTTGCGTTTATTATCGAAGCCGCTGATATATTGTCTGGATGTAGCATTACAGTAGGTTGGTTTTCAGCAGAAAAGCCCACAGTGTAAACAGCTCATGGCAGACTTCAGAGGGAGGACTCAATGTTTGTTGATTTTTATTTTTTCAAAAAGGAAAAAAAAGCCTCCAAGTTGGATTTTAGGAAATTAATTGGATACCTGGAAGCGAGTCGGGCGTCAAAAGTAAAGGCTGCTGGAGGATGAAAGCATCGTCTCACAGCCTCGTTCAGATGTGCTGAGATTTTAAGGTAAAACATATCCAATAATTGCTCTGGCATCGTGTGCAATTTTCAAATAATTTGCAAAAATAAAAGCCAAAAACACGTGAATGCACCCAAGATATGTTTAGCTTTATGATTTAAAAAAAAAAACATTTTCTTAATAATCTTTGCTCTTTAATTAATTACTCTTGTAGGGTTTGGCCTCTTCAAATATATGCATATGTTTGTATATATGTAAATATGTATACTTTTCTTTTTCTATAGCTACATCACAGTGGCACACATGGAAACAAATGTTCAGAAAAATAATAGTTTTATCTGTAACCTCACTGAAGTTTTTTGTTTTGTTTTTTCAAAAAAAAAAAAAAAAAAAAAAAAGAGTTGACAGATGTTAAAGGAAAGATTGCTTTCTTTCTATTTCGTCCCTCCTGTTCTCGCCGTTTTAGATTTGCCTCAGAAGTCGGACTTTGGGTCTGGGAATGATGTCTAGATTGAGGCTGGAGGACCAGTGGGTTGTGAACAGGATTGGCAGAATCAGCAACACAACAGCCAACATTTTCCTCCACATTTAATACATTAGAAAACTGCCATTGAATATGTGAGCACAAATACCACCATCACGGACACAAACCTAAAGAAGGTCAGAAAAATAACTCTTCATTCCTGCAACTTTGACCATCTTTTCAATGCAGCCATATTGAAGCTGAAATTGGACCCGACCCGGAGCTTCTAGCTTTCCAAGACTCGGAGTCCTATATCACCTTTGAGCACAAATCAAGTGAAAAACTACCCAGGTTCTCTCTGCCAATGCCAAACCAGCCTTTTGGTGGAGGTCGTGTGATGGTACGGGACAGCTTCTTGTTCACTGGAGAGAACGAGGCTTATTGATTCTGCAAACAGCAGGATTTCAGCATCTCAAGGCTTCAGGACGGACCTCCATCCTCCGTGATCTCAGCGCACAACGCTGGAGGTCCGGATTTATCAGGACAGGCTGCCGGAAAATCGAGAGGAAAGAGGAAGATTGATCATATTCCTCTAGTTACTGAGAGCCTGTGATGGAGAGCAGCTCCCACTGGTTTCCTGACATCCAGCGTGTCCCGAGCTCCGACTTCAGAGGCGAACCAAACGCAGCATCAGCATAATAACGCGTGGAAGGACTGTTTCAGCTCCTGAAACGCTCTAGAAGGAGCAAGAAAAACAAGTCGGTTCTAGTGTTTGACCTTTAAGAATATCCACTTATGCATGTCAGGGAAGATGCAGAGTCCTCATTTAGGTCTGACAAGTATGTAGACAGTAAGCTTGTTCAAAATTGAACAACGGGAGCAGTTCAGATATCATCGACTCGCCATATTGCCAAATATAAAGTTAGAAATTTTGTAAATATACTTTTACCAAATCTCTGCAACTGTTCTGCCAGTAATACTGGTACTAAATGATCTTAATCTCCAAAAGGAAAAAGGAAATTATGCTGAGGCTTAACATACATATAATAACTAGAAAAAAACCAAACAACTTTTTAATGCTTCATACATTGCTTGGGGTTGGAGTTGCATGTATGAAGGTCTGAGGAGGGGTCAGCGTGAAACATCAAATTTAAGGTGAGAGGAGGGAAGAGTCCAAAGAGTTGAAGCACATTCTGATTCTGAAGTGAGCACAAAGGCAAGAAGTGACCGGGTGTCTGAAGCCCTCACACTGAAACATGTCTGGCAGAGAGAGGTTTTACATTCAGATTGTTCCTGGTGTCACCGTGTTTGCTGCAGTGATTTTCACACATACGGCATGAAACGATATGATCCCCCCCCGTATACACACCCAGAGCCTAAAAGAACCGTCTCAGGTCTCTACTACTCACGCCTGGTTTTATTTCTGCAGCCTACAGTCACTGTGGTAAAACTAGCTGGGCTGATAATGAATACATATCAAAGTAACAGAAGCTAAAACCGTTTTTTTTAATAAACATTAAAATTTAACCCCGATTAACCACGTTTGTTAATAATTGGACAAATGTAACATCAGCTGATGATTAGATTTAGACATGCATTGATTACTTTGCCTGAATCTGGCAACTCTTCTTTGATTGGCTCTGATCAACAGGTCAAATAACAAAAAAAAAAAAGAAAACAACAAAAGAAAAAAGTTTTTTTTGACCTATGAGCTGTAAAGGAAACTGCTACAGTTTAGCTCCGGTTTTTTCATTTCAGATTCTCAGAAAGAGCAACTTTTCACTCAAAATGTTTTCTTTTACTTGTTTGTTTCTATTGGGTCAATGCGTAGGGCAGCCATCTCGCATTCAGACAGTTGTGGGTTCAATTCCAGCTTCCTTCCTTACCACGTTTGCAGATGTGCCCCTGGGCAAGGCACCTAAATCTATGGGGGATCTGCATCTAAGTGTATGAATGTGTGCGGGTTAGTGCAAAGCGCTCCGAGTGGTCGTTATGGATAAAAAAAAAAAGTGTTTTATAAATCCCGTCCCTTTACCGTTTATTTTACGTCAGAGTTAATGAGTAGACGTTTGAAAAAATGTGAGCTGTCCTGGCGGCAGGTTACAATCTGAGGGAATATAAAAGACGGTCGGCAAAGACAGAATCCAGGGCAGGCCTAATAAGACATGCGTTTTACACATCACCTTTTTAGCCGATCCATCCATTTCTTTCTTGTTTAGGTTAATGGCTTTTAAAGAATCATCTTGATAAGGTAAATATCCTACAACTTTTGGTTTGTAAATACATCAGTAAAAAGCAGGTACTTTGATACACCTTCTAGTAATTAACTATAATCAGATAAAAAGGTCAGAAAGGATAAACTCTGATGCAGAAACGCGTATAATCTTGGAAATTCCGGTTAGATTAAAATCAATCTCTGGAAAGTCTTTAGAGATTAAAAACTAGTACCAACGAAAACCTGAATTTGCAGGTCTGACCTTAAAGCGTGAAGGCATCAGCCAGGAACTGTCCAGCTCCAGTAATATTTGTAGGTTACATTTAAAATTTGTTAGTTAAAAAGGTAATACAGTAATGGCATTAAAAAAAAGAAAAAAAAAGACTTGCAGGTGAATAAAATTGGTCGTAGGTGAAGTAGTAGTGAGCCAAAACCTCCATTTTACAGCAAACTATTCTTTTAAACGTCGGGATTATATAAAATTGCCCTCGCCTCCTCAGATCACGGCAGGACTGTCAGGATACACGTGTTTGCGTTTCTAGGTATAATGCAAGCATACATGTGTGGTATAATAATACAGAACAGCCTGTGAGATGAAGACATGAAGTGAGGTATAAATACAGCTATGTCCTGTTAAAGACTTCAGCTGATTGGTTCAGACATTAAAACGTACAGGTAGTAAAAAAAAAAAAAAGTGTTTTTTTTATATTTTTTATATGGCCAATAAAGGCTGTGTTTAAATGTCTACGAGCTATAATTTTGATTAGTCATCTAGACAAAAACTTCTACGCTTGAATAATAGAAATTAAATGTTAATATAACATTTTACATGGCAGATTTGATTTTTAATAACCATATTTTTGGTTAAAATAGCAGTACTTTTTTTTTTCCTTCTTTTTTTTTTTACTAGCAGAGGTTAGTTTTCTACATATGTACACACACTACCAGCAGGGAATAAATATTTACAAGTAGGTAGCAGCATTCTGGAAACCGCGACTGATATGTTATCGAAAGAATTGCGTCTTTTAATTGTTTCTTTTTTTTTTTTTTTGCCTCTGCTATGACTCTAGATATTCATTTTTGCCAAATTGAATTACACTGAGCCCAGCTGAGCTCTGTTTGCCGCAGAAGCTGTTTAGAAAGAGTTTAAAAGGTGAAAAAGAAAAATGAAAACGTGGCATGGGAAAGATGTGAAGACTACAGAAAGAGGATCTAAAAGAAAGGAGAGACTGGAAATATCCCCTCGACCCCTCCGCGCTGGAAAATCCGTTTTTCTTTTTCTGGTCTGCAGCTGGCAGAGCTACTCAAGACTTTTAGACAGTGCACCGCGGACATGTTACAGTGACTGTGCGTTGTTTGAAACCCAAAGTAAAACCACGAGCTGTGCACCCTCAGTGAAGACAGGAGTGTCTTTTAGAGTGTGTGACGTGAATGTGCAGTGGTGCACCGGGACCAGCGGGAGGCGCTGAGAGGGTTTTTTTTTTTTTTTTTTTTTTTTTTTTTAGAGAGCGGTGAGGCGGCCTGTGAGCGCCGCCTGGAGCTCGGAGGGGAGGAAGACCCCCAGCTCGGTGATGATGCCCCCCGTGATGAGCTGGTGAGGCGTCACGTCGAACGCCGGGTTCCACACTTCGATACCTGCAGCGAGGAGAGGGTGGTTGTTATTTTACAGCCCAATTTAAACCAAGCATACAATTAAAGACCAATCAGATGAACTTAAATTCTGCTCCATTGGCGTCACCACCATTTCTGCACTAAATTACTGTTTGTGTTTATTTATGGATCCCAAGAGAAGAGATGCTAGGCAGCAGTTTTAGCCACTGGCTAACGGGCGTCTGATAAGACTAAAGATGCCAAAAAGCCATCAAACATTGAGCACTTTTAACCAGGGGCGTAGCTATGGGTGGGCCTGGGAGGGCCTATGCCCACCTACTTTGTGTCAGGGCCCACCCAATCAAGTGGCTTTCCTTTGAATTATTTTTTTTAAAAAGGGGTGTCACTTAAAGTCATCATAAACTGAAATAAATTGTAGAATAAAATTGAAATATGCTTGTCCCAAACATGAAAACAGTGAGCTTCATGTTCTAGTTCTCGGTAAATCGGCGGCATAGAGAGAAATCCGCAGGACTGCAATAAGCCGAATGCAAGGAGATGGGGTACGCGTGCTCTGGGGTTGTTGCGTCACACCTTGCGCTTGAATTCAGGCCCACGTACTCAATTTAGTCACACGATAATGTTGGTGTGTACTTTAAGGGGTATTTTTAAGGTCTTGTAACTTTGGGAGCTTCAGCAGAACCACCTCATTCCTCTTCCTCTTTAAAAAGAGCGCTTTACTGGCTGTATTTATCAGTGTTGCGCCGATTCCATTTTTCGGCCTCGATACCTGGCTGTGCAGTATTGGCCGATACCGAGACCATCTGTTTGAAATTCATGAGTGTGTGTATATATATGAACAACTGCATACTACTTAGGGTAGTAGAACTTTTCATTGCCTACCTGGAATGAGTGACAATAGTTGAATAAACGTTTGGCTCTCAAAGGCCAAAATAGTGCAACATTCGTGAAATTATAACATGTATAATAGTAGCGCAACAGTAAGACAGTAAAATTACATTAATAATTGAATAATCTCTTTTAAACCCTGAGTTTTGGCTCTCAAAGACAAAATAGTGCAACATTCGTGAAACTATAACATGTATAATAGTAGTCCAACAATAAGACAGTAAAAATTACATTAATAATTGAATAATATCTTTTAAACCCAGAGTTTTGGCTCTCAAATGCCAAAATAGTGCAACTTTCATGAACTTATATAACATGTATAATACTAGTCGGGAGAGAGAAGGCTGCGTTCAAGTGACATACAAACATCAAAATGGTATCGGTGCCCTATTTGTTGGTACTCGCCGATACTGATACCACCATTTTAGTGCTGGATCGGAGCCCCGTCCCATACTGGTATTGGTGCAACACTAGTATTTAAGGATTTTGCCCGCTATGGTTATCCCTCGTGCTCATTGCAGAACTGAAAAGAATTGTTTCCGCTCCCCTCACCGCCTCAACCTGGTATCATTGAACATAAATGATTTTGGGACCGGACAATCAGTTCCCAAATAGCTGTGTAGAAAATTAAGATGCAATGAAGCGCAGAGCTTAAAGGGCTGCATCTCTACAGAATTTGGGGTTAAGATACATTAAAAAAAAGTGTTATTTCCTATATCACTAAATTCCCGTAGGCTTAATACTAATGCTAGTGGGTTAAAGGAGAAGCAGAGTACAAACATGAAACATCTGCTCGGTGAACAACTTCAAACTGAGCCTTCAGCGTAATTACGCACTTAGAGGCGCCCTGTGCAAGTACAGGGGAAGTAATGTCTGTTCAGGGTGAATTTTGAGATGACAAACCTGTCAAAAAGGAAAATATGAAACAAATTTGCCTATTTTTCAAGGCGGTAGTAATAAAACATTTATAAACAATTTAAAAACGCTTCACTGACATAAAATGAAGCTAAAACGGAGTATGTCACTCTAAAACAGAAACCCCATTACCATTTATGGATAATGATGGAGTAGGGCTGCGCAGTTAATCGTATTTGTAATATAATCTCAATTTTAAAAAACACAATTTCCAAATCGCAGAGGTCTCCAATTTTTGGCTATGTAACAATTAATGGATAATTAGGAGTCGGTAACATGTTTAAAGTGGGTTTGGCTCCACATGGAAGGAAAGAGAGTTGCAGCAGTCAGATAATGTAATTTTATTTACATTTCAGCGTAACGGCTCGTCACGCTGAAATGTGCTTACGAGAAGGTTGACGGTTGAAGTTGCTGGCTTGTTATGCCAATTTACCCCATTCAACCTCCCAGGTATGTTCCACGTTATTCAACCTGTTGTGGATGCAATTGTGTAATATAATAAGTTGTCTTACCTGATTAAATGTCAGTTTTTAGTCTTTGATTTTATAAAAAACTTATATAGTCTGTTTTTTTCCCCTCTTCCTGACGCATTTTTTTTGACTGACGCGACTTATATTCCGGAGCGACTTATAGTCCGAAAAATAAGGTACAGACAGACCGGGCTCAATATAGAGCACTTATAACATCACTCCTCAGCAGGGGCGGTTCTAGTTGGGGGCCAGCAGGGGCTAGTTAAATTAAGCTGTTTCACATTTAGCTCCAGCCGTGTTGAAATAGGATCAAGGTGTCTGCAAGCTGCAGTTCCAGAGCCACAATTGGCTCTTTGGCTCAATTAATACATTAACAATGAAATAATGGCCTGTTAAGTTTTATTTTCCCCAATCCCTAGTTCTGTGCCCCCATGAAAAAACACTGATCCCACCCTGGCCACCCCTCAGTGACCTTTGTTTCTCTTTAACCCTTTTTAAAAAAAAAACATAATCCTTAAATATATTAGACTTGGAAATTAATATGAATATCCAAAGCAATAACAAAGATGAACAGCAATGAAAGAGCTGTACAGTTTATTTTTGCTTTTTATTCAGCCATCTTAATCCTGGCATGGAGGAATTTCTCCGTATTTTGCCATTTTCTTAAATCGGACAATTAAAGAAAGGGGGGGGGGATCAAACTCTGAGCTGTTTCCATACAAACACCAGCTGCAGCTGTAATGTTCTGGAAGGGGACTGTGAATTAGAAGGCCTGGATCGCTGATATTTGGCCCAGACCTCTTCTGGAGATCACAGCTGCTGCCAAGATACAAGACTGGCAGATGATTTAATCAGGACACACTGCCCTCAGCTGATCTGCACACGTGTCCTAATGCGTGTAAGTACAAACATTAACGCGTTAAGAGGAATCAAGAAACCTTATCTGCTGCTCGTCCGTGCTCTAAAATAACAAATTGATTTCCCAAACTCTGCTTCCGACATCACTGCTATTGCCTGAGCAAATCCTCACAGTTATCCGGGTCATGGCCACAGCAAACGGGCTTAAATCTGAGAAAACCGGACTTTTGCTCAGTGCTTCAGAAAACGTTTCAACACGCATTCAGGAGTGTTTGTCAAATCCGGCAGCTCGCCCTTGAGCAAACTGTTGGAGCGCTGCTGTTTTTAAGCACATGGAGGCCAATCCGCTCCAGTCAGATGCAAATCAGTGATCCACCCGCCACTGTCCCGGGTCATTAGAAGCTATTGATTGGTGTGAGTGGAGGACTTGGTACTTTTGTCTTTAAGAGTGTTCTTTGGTCTGAAATTTACCAGTATGTGGTAACTTGAGAAATTTCCCCCGAGTTTCTAAGAAACTCCACACTGCAACAACGGAACTAAAATAAGTAAATTTTTCTTGAAATTAGTGTATTTGTACTTTATTTGAGCAGGTAAATAAGATAATCTGCCAATGGAATAAGATTTGTGCACTTAAAATAGGAAGAACTCATCTCCATCAACTTATTTCAAGCGCATTATATCTAATTACCTTATTTTATCACCACCGCTGCACCTTATCCTGTAATTTACTGCAATTTACTGTGATTTTTTTCGAGCTGTATGCAAACGAAATTTCGTTCTGTACGCACTCTGTGCATACAAAATGACAAATAAAGTTGTCTAAATCTAAGTCCAAGTCATTTTAGGGGTAAAAAATACTCTTTCCATTGGCAGATAATTTTATTTACCTGCTCAGATCAAGGAGAAATGCACTAATTTAGAAAATGTTACTTATTTTTAGTTCTGTTTTTGCAGTGCACTGGATTTATAATGCATCAGGCTTTGCCCTTTAAAAAAAAAAAAAAAATCAAAAGAAACAAAAGTCTGGAAAACATAATTTTATATATTGGGTTATTTTTTTCATGCCATTCAGTTAAAAACAAACTCCATGCTTTTTTTTCCCCCAGGACTATGGAGGGACCTTATATTTAAAGGACTTGTAGTTCCTTTTCAGACGTCCACGCTTCCTACCTGGGGCGGCGATGGGGACGCCGTTTATACTGGTGAGCTCCTCAGGGGGTCGCACTTCAATGATGATGTCCCTGCCGCTCTCAAGGCTCAAGTCGCACGATGTGCTGGGTGCAGCCACATAGAAGGGGATCCCATGGTGCTTTGCAGCGATGGCCAGCTGGTACGTGCCCACCTTGTTGGCCGTGTCACCGTTGGCGACGACTCGGTCCGCCCCCACGACCACAGCTGAAGGAATCAGCAAAGGTGATGGGACGTTTAGGATTAAACAACATAACAGACAGACGCTGTCCTCAGAGTCCTACCTGTGATGTCCATTTCCCTCATGGTGAGGGCCGCCATGCTGTCTGTGATGAGCGTGGCGGGGATGCCCTCAGCGACCGCCTCGTACGCCGTCAGCCTGGACCCCTGGTTGTACGGCCTCGTCTCCGTGCAGTACACGCGCTTCAGCCGGCCCAGGGCATGGAGGCTTCTCACCACGCCTGCACACGAGAGTCGCCGTTACAGACGGCGGGAGACAGACACAGCCGCGCTCGTCTCTCACGCGTCAGACGTGAAGCTCCGGTCTCACCCAGCGCCGTCCCGTACCCGGCCGTGGCCAGCGAGCCGGTGTTGCAGTGCGTGAGGATGGTGACCGAGTCCCTCGGGACGCCGGACAGGATGTGCTGGGCTCCGTAGTTGCCGATCTTCCTGTTGTCGTTGACGTCGCGCTCCAGCATGTCTTCGATCCACGAAATCACACTGCAGGAGAGGGCGAGGGGTGAACTGAGTGGTGGGAACCGAGGAGAGGCTCCGGCTGCCACTGAAGCATTAATGTGTCCACAGAGACTGCAAGTCAATTACGGCTACATGGTTCTCTACTCTCATTCCCCCACAGCTGCACCGCACTTTCTCGGGTTGTCTATTTCATACAATCAACTCAATGTTTCTGTCCCCGGTGCGCTTCAAAAGGAGGGATGTTTCACCCCGATCCTTAATGTGGGTTCAGAGTCCAGTTCATGGCATCTTAAAAAAGGTCAGGGTCCAAGTCCCCGACTAAACTAAACTCCCAATACGTATAAGCGATGTACTCTGTTTGGGGATTTTATGTCTGCCTCATTCCAGTGAACATCCAACTTTTAAAAATCCCAGCATTTGTCACGTGCAGTCATACAAAAACTATACTGAACCATGTTACAAGCAGAACTAAAGCTTAAGGCAGCATTGAACAACCCGTCGGTTCGGCCTCACCACCTCGAGTGGGTCTGCCACTCAGTTCTGCATGTCGCCACGAGGCGGTATTATAACCAAGCCTCGATGTTGTGTTCAGTTAGACTCTGCTCAGCTTATGCGAGAAGTCTTAAAAATATTTGACCGAAATGAAATCTTCCTGATCGGAGTTGTAGTCACTTCCTGTTTGGTGGTGAAGGGTTAATAAAAGATTTCCTGTGGTATTTTGAAAATATAATTTAAAATTATTATCTGTTATTAGATACATTTTGAAACTGCTGCAGACTGTCATGGAGGGTCATTTACTACAGAAACCTGTGATATTGGTCTCAGTGGGCGGGGCTAAAGTTTGGTGTGGATCCAATAATGCGTCATGGAGATATGGTACATGATTCGGCAGGGTTCAATCCTGTCCACAATGATTTAAATTAATATAGTTGTTTTTAAGTCATATTTTTATTACGTTATTTAATTTGAACTGCAATTATTACCATTGCTACTGTGTTTGTAACTTTGTTTTTTCAAAGCGGGTCACCTTTGTAAATAAGACGGCTCTCAATTAGACCACCTGTATAAAAAGGTTAAAAAATAAATAGCTTTATGAAATATTCTAAGAGGTGCAGTTGACTCAGAAGTCAATGTAATCCAATTCACCCATTTGTAGGTTGACAAAAATCATGAATTGTTTCAAACTCGATATAATGATTTTTAAGTCGATCGTATGCAAACAGCAAGGTACCGAAATGTGCCGCTCTGCCAGGCCGGTTCGGTCCAGCCAACAGTCACTGTTCATGGCAGACTTTAATATCACCTTGTTCTGTCATTAGACACAGCTTCAAACTTATGAGTCAAAATAGAACAGGAAGACACTTGTTTCACTGGTGGATGTCCTGTTCTAAGCGGGCGGGGCTACAGTGATGCGAGCAAACGGCAGTGCGATTGCGATCAGTGTTGGTCTGTGATCTCACACTGAAATTTTAGTACAGATCTGACCTTTTGTGTGTGGAAGTCATTAAACTTCATTAAACTTCCTGTTTTCAGGGGGCGGAGCTTAGGCTTTGCGTCTCAGCGACTTTCTTTGTAGGAGCTATAACAATTTTGATTATCATGGCCCCACCTTTTAGACATTCACAAAAAGTTAGGATTGTGATAACTTCAGACCGCCACTGCCTTATGAGAAAGCTCACAAAAGTTCAACCCAATTGATTCAGATCTGTAGTTGGGGTTTGATCAAATGTAGAGACTAGAAATGGCCAAATTGGGGTCGAGATAAAAAAAAAAAAAAAAAAAAAAAAAAAAAAAAAAAATCAATCCAAGATGGCCGACTTTCTGTTTCTTGTAGACTGGTTGCATGGGAGTTTTATGTAGGTTTCGGGACGTTCTAGGAGTGTACCAAAAGTTATACCTCTGATTAAGGGAAGTAAACGAGGAGGGCTATTTTAAAATTTCAGGGTGTCTCTGTGGAGATATTTCTATTGCAACTTTTGAGAAACCATCTAAACGCTTAAATTTCATGCACGTCTGACTGGTATGCAAAACTTGGTGAGTTTCTGCAAATTTTCAGGCCTCCAAAAAGCCAACGGGAGAATAATAAACATTCAAATTCCAGTTAGCCTTCGCCTTCAGTGCTCGGTGGTATCAACAAGTCGTATGAAAACAGAGCAACATGCTTGTACTAGCTGAGCACTTTAGATAAACTTCTCAGAATTAAACAAAAAACGTCAGCAGGAGCAAGATGTTGGTTTACTGAAGTAGAAACGAAGAATTGAAGCTGAGCCCGATCAGGTGGAGTGCTATCAGAACATTATAGGGGCTTTCCTCAACCAACTTAACCTCATGTTGGAGCAAAATATTAAGGCTGGCCCATAGAAACATCTGTAGCCATCAAGAAAATGGAGACTGCAGCATCCTAAATGTCACATGTAAGCAGGCACAACAACTAGTTATTTATAGATTAAATATAACCTAATTTTGAGGAAAAGCAAAGAGGTGAAACTCTTTGTGCAGCGCTCTGACAGTTTACGGTGAACACGTAACAGGAACACGAGGAGCTGGCTGAGTGGAAAATACACTCTGCACCCTGTGCAGTCAAGGAAGAAATGAGTTGTGTTAGAGCCGGACCATAAGCGGGCTGGCTGCATAAAACCGAGTTAAAAACACGACAAACAGGAGCAGCCCCATTACACGGCTCCACCTCGAGGCAAAAAGAACGAGGACTACAGATCTAGTGATGCTAAAGCGATCCACTAACATGGAAAAGGCTAAGCTTATTCTGCAGTTCATAACTTTAGGATTTGCGACCGTAGAGAGTCATTAGAGAACCGGGGCTTTCGTATTATTATTATTCAGGCCACAAGGATCCCCACTCTACAAGACTAAAAAATAATAATAAAAATCACTACATCACTTAAAGCAGCTAGGATTAACATGTGCTGCATTGACAGCCACGACATCTAATGTTACTCTGGCAGCGTACTGATGTGCGGCTCCTAGAACGCTGCACTGGCAAAAGGGAGCTAAAAACAAGTAAAATTTTCTTCAAATTAGTGTATTTTTCCTTGATTTGAGCAGGTAACTAAGACTATTTGCCAATGGAATAAGATTTTTGCACCTAAAATAGGAACAATTCATCTCCATCATCTTATTTCAAGAGCAGAATTCCTAATTATCTTATTTTAGGGGTAAAAATACTAATTCCATTGGCAAATAGTCTTATTTAGCTGCTCAAATCAAGGCAAAATACACCAATTTCAATAAAATTGTATATGCTTTTAGTTCCCTTTTTGCAGTGTGTGCGCTCTAAATGAAAGCGGGGAATCAGAACCTCACAGACGCAAACATGAATGAGCTTTTAAAGGACTTTAGCAGAGGAACACTGATAAACAAGGCTCTGCGTTCCAGAAACTGATAAGAGGAGAGAGATCTTGAACTCCGACTCAACACATTTTGAGCAAACTTTTAATATTTTTTACAACCTTCCCAGGATAAGACAGTGGTTTGTGTTTTCAATAGGAAGTAGTTTCTTTGCACTTGTCACCACATGCTTGCTCAGGATGAGGGATTGATGCAAATTCAGTGACTCAATGCATTCAACTGGGCTTCCTTGGATAGCTTCTGTATACTTTTTGGTATTAAAGTGATTTTTACTGTATTATACAAATGATTGAACTGGACTTCATGTAATTGAACTTGAATGCATTCATATTATTGGATTAATCTGATTCTGTTTTCTGGACATAGACTCATTTGCCATGTAAAGTGTCCTAAGGGGATATTTAAGCTGAAATGGTTAATAAATGGTTAATAAACTAAATAAACTAAATTGAACTGAACAGGTGAGTATATTCCCATCAAACAGCTGTAACCTGCTGTTCCTAGAAGCGATGCACTCTTAATTGTTTTAGATCCATCAAATGTCCTCATGTATGCTCCCTGTTTGTAGCCGTTTAAGCTTGATTTGGTCCGTCACAACGTTACTGCTAATGCGTTTGTTTAATCAACATTTTTTCCTAAAGCTTTGGGACACCTAATGTCTGTCTGCACAGGCTCTTGGGAAATGCTGTAATACACATTCTGTGCCAGTAGGTGGAGACAATGCTATCAGAATTAAAAAAAAGATGCAGAGAATGTTAAAAACTATACTACTAACTAAATTACAGATTTGAAAGATTCCTCTGAAATGATGGTAGCTCATGTCTTCTTTGGTAGCCTTTACCTTTTCCCCTCAGTCATTAGTATATTAAACTTACATTTGAAGATTATAAAAGAAAAGAAAAAAGAGATTTGGGATGGGAAAACACAACCTTCAGGGTTGAGGTTTCTAACACCAAAGGCAACAGTTAGCGTTCAGGCAATGGAGCTCTAGTTTTTTCTGTTTTAATAGTCCTGGCATATCTACTCCACATGGATACGTCATACATTTAGTTTTATTAATTTCAACTTTACAAAGTTTTTTCCCCCCATCTCTGTTTTTAATCATGAAAACTATCTGCATTTAGACGAGAGGTGCAAAAAAAAATGCAAAAGATCGGTTTTGCTAAATATCTGTGTTGGTGCAGAAAAAGGCGTGAGCCACGAGATCCTCTCCCTGAATGCCATCTACTGCAGATAAAACAATGACTGCTCAAAATTAATCCAGACGACCACTGTCCTTGTTCAGAAAGGCTTCTAAACCTTCGGGACATCAGCAACCAAACACAGAGCAACATAAACCGATCACACAGACAACTGCAGGGGGATTTGTCAGGGTAAAGTGATTTTGGTAAACGTTTGGAACAGTAAGGCTGATTTCTTTTTACAGCTGGGAAGGAAATCCGAAGTGTTGCTCGCTACAAATAACCCGGAGCTGACATTTCCTGTGGCAGTCACAGATTTCCATTTGTGGCAAGTGTAATGTGCACAGCTACCAATTTGCACTTAAGAAAAAAAAACAAAACAAAAACTGATGATTCTGGAAGTTTTTTTTTCTAAACCACACCTGAAGCTGGTGCTGAACGTGTGAGCGTGTTGTAGCAACAGCTTCTTTAGGAGAATCCGTCAATGTGGAAGCTGCAGTTGAATAATTTCGCACTAAAGTTTAGCTGTGCTGGTTTCACACAAAAGAACCATGTGCAGCATTGCTTTTTAGGTTTCAACTTTGCATTTTTAGGTTTCAACTTTGCAAACCTTCCGTAACCGTTAGCCTAAGCCGAGAACCGCAGGTCCTGAAGGGTCTTTCTGTCGCGTGTGCCGCTTCTGGCGTCAGCTCATACTACGTCCCCACACAAAACATTCAGCGGTAGAACAGGGGAATACGTGTAAAACAAATGTTCAACCACACTGCGTCATCAAAGGAATCCCCACTGAGCTCACACTGCCTTCCAGTTCAACAGGCCCACCTTTCCCGGAGCTGCTCCGAGTTCTTCTCCATGCTCTCGTTCTCCGCAAACTCCATCAGCTCGCGGGCGGCTCGCCCCATGTTGACGGCAGTGGGCCGGGCTGAAGTGAGGTGACACAGAGACTCCCTGATGAAGGTCACGGGGTCGTCGCCCCCGGCGCCCGCCCGCAGCTCCACGGCCAGGCTGAGGCAGCCCACGATGGCGATGGCTGGGGCTCCACGCACCTGGAGAGGAGGGAGATGTTAGTCGTCACGCCAAAGTCAAGAGGTCTACCCTGTGTGGCCCAGAGTTGCCACTAGAGCTAGAAGTCTGCCAATGACGTTTTAAAACAACAGTTTGGAGGCTTAAAGCGGCAGGATAGTTACGCAGCAGATAGCCCGACCAATGGGAGTGGCCACCAAGTGGTTAGAGCAGCGCGCTTGCGTTCTGAGAAGGCTGCAAGCTCCAGATCGCTCCCTGGGGGCTGTAAAGCTGGCGGGAAAATGCAATTTTTGTTAGAATGCACAATTGCATTGACAAAAATAAAGATTTCTCTCAATTAACAAGCTAATCTCAGCTTGTAATACTCCAAGTTGTACTCCATTAGGAGCAGAAAAGCAAAAATTTATATTTTTCTGCACAATAATAAGCACTTTAAAACTAATTTTTTCAGCTTGAGTTATTGTAAAAAAAAAAGAAAGAAAAAAGTGGATCTGTCCAATGGCATCATTACAAATGTTATTTTAAAGTACAAGCAATACAAAAATTTTCTGGTTTTACTTTTTTTTTTTTTTTTTTGCTTATTCTAAATTGTCTGTAGTGTTTCTGCTGTCTTTTGTGAAACACTGTTTTTATTCAGCAACTTTCACAGACAAAAATCACAAAGTTTGCTTTTCATTTTCATTGTTGCCACTATAGAAAGAAGGTCCTGGGTTCAACGCCCGAGTTTGACCTGGGGTCTATCTCCAAGTAGTTTGCCTGTTCTCCTTGTGCATTCATGGATTCTCTCTGGGCACTTCAGCTTCCACCCACAGTCCTAAAATATGACTGTTAGGTAAATTGGTCTCTAAATTGGCCTTATGGGTGTGTGCGGAGTGTTGTTTGTCCCGGATGTCTCCGTGAGGGACTGGCGACCCGTCGGGGGTGTACCCTGCCTCTTGGGTATTGACCGCTGGGCACATGAGACCCTGCATGGATAGAAATTTAATGGATTTTTTTGTTTATTTTAGCTCATACTAGCCTAGTTAAGACTGAAATGAAATTACCTCACAGTTCAGGGCCAGTCCAAGGCTTTACGGGGCCTTAAATTTAATTAGATTTGGGGCCTTTCCAACCCCCTTTAACCTGCATGGTTAAACTGGTACCCCCTTATACCAGCATGTTCAAAGGTTTATGCATTGCCCGTCTAACTGTATTAGTAGCTCGCCCCCAGCTTGTTTCAGATCAAGAGACTGTACTACGTAGAGAGGTGATGTCAGGCTACATTAAAAATATTAATCTATTCGACAACAAAATATTTTACAAAAATCAATATTTCACAGTTCAACCATTGTGATTTACATGAACCACTTTAAATACAGAGAATCACAGGTTTTGTTTCGCAGCGTTACTGCTGATGTGGTGTCACTCCAGAAATTTGTACACCTGACTTGTGCGACAGATCTAGTGCTCCAGGAGGCCCTCTGTTTGTGGTTGTGGTGTGTAAGCAGCGGTTTAGTTGCAGCATCTTAATAAATTAGAACAGAATCAATAAGTACATTAATATCAGTAATTCGGTCAAAAAAAAAGGCTAAAATTGTACAGATTCATTACACTCAGGGTGATATACTAAGTGTTCATGTTGGTTAATTTTGAGGACTATGGCTTAAAGCAAATTTAAGTTAAAAAATGTAGTTTGCCAATGCAAATAGATAAAAAAAATGGATAATGCACTAGTGAAATTTCAGCATCACTGACCAGTAGGTCCATGTATGCCTGAATTACTGCGTTGCTGCGGTGTGGCATAGAGGCGTTCTGCATGTGATGTATTGGAAGGCCAGGTTGCTGATAGCGGCCTTCAGATCACCCGCATTGTTGGGTCTGGTGTCTCCAAGCCAACCAAGCACAGTGACAGCACGGTCATTAAAGCCGATATTGGTACCTCTGGTAGTGTGGACCAGAAACCAAGTCCTGCTGGAAAATGAAACCGGCCTCTCCATAAAGCTTCTCAGCCGAAGGAAGCAGGAAGTGCTCCACCATGTCCTGCCAGATGGCTGTGTTGAATGTGGACTTCAGAAAACACAGTGACGACACGGCGCCCCCAAACCACCACAGACTGTGAAAACCACTGAGCAGGCCTGAATGCTCTTCACTTCGTAACCTTCTCAAAGCTGTGGATATTCCTGTTGCAACATTTTCAACTTTCTTCCTTCCACTCAACTTTCCATTATTATGCTTGTAGACAGCACTCTGCGAACAGCCAGCTTCTTAAACACTGTCGTTTTGTGCTTACCCTCCTTATGGATGGTGTCAATTGTCTGCCTGCATTGTGTGTGTGTATTTTTATATATATATATATATATATATATATATATATATATATATATATATATATATATATATATATATATATATATACACACACACACACACACACACACACACACACACACACAATACCATTATGCTTCTCAATTGCATTTTTTAGCTGTATGTGAAATTTTAATTTGCTGGGTTGTTGTTAGCTTTTAATCTTTAATCATCAAATTGAGCAGAATTAAATCTGTGATGAAGCTGCGAATTTCAAATCAACTCTGATTATATTGTCTTTTTTTATGCACCTGTATGAGATCACCTCCAGCTCCCGTCATATATCCCCGCACTCCACAGCACCCACCCACCCACCCCGGATCAGCCCAGTCAGTGCCCGCTGCTCCGTGCGTGTGCAGCCGGGGAGACAAAAGAGCGAAGAACTGCTGCGCTTTTATTCCCGAATATGTCCGGGAGCCTAAACATTGCGCGTTTACCTGAGCATTGTTACGTCTCAGGGCTGCAGAATCGGAGTAGCTGGAGGTGTCATTGAGTGCAGCGCAGGACCAAAAGGCGAAAAAAAAAAAAACAAAAAAAACCTGGCAAAGGTCATTAATAATTCATCAATAATCTCTCCCAAAGAAAGAAGATGGGCGGGTTGCGTCTCCGTGCAGAAACCCGCTTCGGAGCGCATGATCGACGCGGATGAAAGCCGTGAACGGAGGCTGGCGTCGGCGGCGGAGAGGCTGCAGCCGCCGCGGCATGGCCAACAACAACAACAACAATGAAAGCCGCCGGAGCGAGAGGCCGTCACGGGAGATACACGCGCGTGCAGCAGCAGCGGCGCAGGCAGCGCGCGCCGACCGAACCCACCTTCATGGACTTGATGGCCTCGTAGGCGTCCTGCACGGAGCGCACGTCTTCGTAGACGGTCTGGTGTGGCAGCAGCAGCTGGTTGAGGATCTGCAGGGACCCGGACCGGTAGCGGATCGCTTCCAGCGTCATGACCGAGCAGATGAAGGAGGATGATGGAGGAGGAGGAGGAGAGGAGGAGGAGGGTAGGGGGGGATACACACGCTCTTATCTCAGGCAGCTTCTTCCACACTCAGCCCCCCCACACACACACACACGCACACGCACACACTGGAGAGAGTCGGATCCACGCTGAAGTATCCGCGGCCTGGTTGGAGGAAGAGTCCCGGGAGGGAGGCGCCGCCAGGAGAGGAGGGAGGGGGGGAGGAGGAAGAAGAAGAAGAAGAGGAGGAGGTGCTGCGTTATTTAAAACAAAATAAAATGAACAGGAGCAGAAAGTCTCCTCTAGCTGTGAAATAGACGAAAAAGAGTTGAAGGCAGGACTGGCACCCTCCTCACACCCGACAGGAACTGAAGGCGGAGACGGAACCACGTGTTCAGACGAGCAGGAAGACCTCAGCTCCGGGTCCACGCCCACCACAGTCCCGCTGCCTGTCCAATTTTATCCACCAGCTCCCCCTTTCTCCCTGCACCATCCCCCCCTTTTTGTCTGGGGAAATTTCACACTCACTCATATTATTTGCATAACCCCCCCCCCGCCCCCCAGCCAGCCTAATAAAATAATATATTCCTAGTTCAAGTTTTATTGTTTTGTCCCACTGTTGTTTGTCCAACTTGCAATATTGTAATATAACTCCCAATAATAATGAATATTGGAACAACAAACCAGCATGCTGTATTTTATTTTATTTTTTTTCCCCCCTCAGAGAAGATTTTAGGGGATTTAATCAAAACCAGCTGGTTCAGGGCGAGACTTAAACCCTTAATGGTGCACAAGATCTAAAAATAAACTAAATCCATGCCCAAATTTACATTTTTAATCTAATCTATACAATGAAAACACTCTTCTAGTCGGGATTTCTCTGTGTTTTCCCAATTTGTCACGTTAAAAAGAAAAATCACAGCGTTTTATTTAGGTTTCATGTACCGAGTGATGCACGATAAAAAGGTGTAAAGTTTGATATGTTTTTCAGTTTATTATTTAGAAATGGGATCCAGTCTCCTTTGTAAAGTAATTCATGTTCAGTCAGATTAGATGAGCAGTGAAGGTCAGTTTCAAAGTTTTTTTTTTTTTTTTTTTTTTTTTCCCTCAACAAAAAGAGGAAGGCATGATTGAATTGGTGCGAATAAGCTTGGTTTCTATCTGGGTTCTATCTTTATACACCATTTCTACTCCACAGATCTGCAACAACGTTGCACAACAGGAGAAAGTTCCTTTATTTCGAGTTTTGTTTCATCCTTCATTTTAAGGGTTGAGTTCTACAGTAAATGCATAAGAAATAAACAGCAACAATTGTGTTTTTATCTCCATTTGGATGATGAATATGCCTCCAAGTGTCTAAAGCTGAGTCTGAAAGTTTTACTGGAGCTCTTCAGATACATCCTGTACGCCACATGGCCCGGTAAAATTGGGCCGACTGTCCACGCTTAAATGCAAATCATGTCTAAATGTATTTCAACATCACGTTTATAAACTATTTTAGTGCCGTACAAGTAATAAAATACAATCAACAAATGCCATTTAAGCAGTAAAATGGGGGCAGCTTAAAAAAATACTGTAATTTAAAGAAGAATGTGGTTTTAAAGCTGTGATTTTAAACAAGCAGCAATCTATGCAGCTCTAGTTTACAAAGGAATGCGCAAGACTGATTAACAGAGGTCAAAGATCCAACTCGAGTTTGAAGGGCCAAGAGCCAGGAAAGTATATTAACCTCCTTAAAAGAAACAAAGAAAAAGAAAAAAAGGGTAGTAAAAGTTAAATACTGGATCCCAAAATGAATGGAAAAGAGGCCAACAATGTTGTGGCATATATCCAACTGTTTCTAGTATAAAGCATGTCAAGGCATGCAAAAGAGCAAAAACCCATCTATTAAAGCTACATTTTGCTAACATAAAAATAAATACATAAACAAAACAAAAAAAAATTAAAATCCAGACAGGAGAATAAGTTATTCACCATTTTATTCGTTTTAAAACCAACCTCATACATGAGATAATAAAGCCTGAACAATCAGGTACATTCCCACTTTTTTAAGCGCCGCTGATAACCAAGACCTGGAATATATAAACAGTATTGTATGCTGTATAGTTGCTGAATAAAAATATTACATTTATTCTGATTGCCCATTCATGACATCAAAGGAAGAAAAAAACAATAGAAATTATGGCTTTAACTACAGAGGAACATATTTCAGCCTGTTATTTGTTTTTTTTTTAAAAGGAAAAAAAAAAACACAATGGGGAAAAACAGAAAAAAGCCAGGAGTGAAGGAGCGAACAATTAAACGGAGTGAGGATGAGAGTGTGCGCAGCGTGCTGGAGAGTGGAGAGAGTCACCGGCAGGAAAAATTCAAACAATGTCTTTCTTCAGCTGTCCCACCAGCATGAATGCAGATGAGCTTGTTGCCATGAACACAGGACAGCGTCAGAGGCCAGGAGGCTACAGCAGGAGTGTGGCGATGTGTTTGTTAAGGATAACATGGAGTTAAAGGTACAGTTTCACAAAAAAACACGTCCTGTGCTACATGAGGCTGCAGCAAAGCTGTGAAGGAGTCACAATAGATATTAAAACAAAACTAGCTTCAGCCTGGAAAAAAAAAAATCACTTTCCTTTCGACCCGTTTAGTGTTTTGGGACTTTCTTAAAGTGCTACATGAACAATGATTGAATTCAAGCAAAAACAGAAAACAGTTGTAGTTCCAGCTTCTTGTTCGGATGTTCGATGAGTTTTAGTCGAGCGCGTCTCTGGATTTAGGGCGGTTTTATGGAAAACAACGTACTTTTAAAAAAATATGTTCCATCTTTTCCCATTTTTTCTGCTATGACTTGATGAAACTATAGCTTATCCTTATGAGTTTTGAAGAAAACATTTCCCTCGTCTCCCTTTTGCTTTCTGCTTTCAGGCTGCTACATTTGAACACGTCGATGACTCGGACTTTAACAAAAAGCAGATTTCGCATCAACTGATCCGTCTCCTCCATCCTACCTGGATTCAGGCAGAGGGAAAATTACCCAATTGTTTTCCTCACAATTTCCCATTTCCAGCAGAAAAACCTGAAGCTGCCCATTAAGAATGTCAGATTTGCAAACAATAACCCGCTTAACGAACCAGGAGCTGTTATCTTCTGATTAACAGCTTTATGGATAAACAACAACAATTAAAACAAAATGCCCTGGTCGCGCTCGGAGATGCGAACACGCAGGCATCCATGCAGACACTTCAAGTACCGGCAAACAATTTATGTGAAGCAGCAAGTCTGTAACCGTAACGCTACAGATGTATATTCATGGTCAGAAGGTTGCTTCTGCTCATCATCGGCATGAACAACATCAACGTTTGGGCCTTTAATGATGCATCAGAAAGGTTCTGTCAACACGGAGGAATTATTATGATGCAACTTTAACGGACTTTAAAAACAGGAATTGTGAGAATTTAATGTCAAGTTCAACATTGCACACCCGAACACGCCCGCCACTAACATTTGGTTGAATATCCCTCAGCAACTTGAGACATTCCCCAAGCTTCTGGCATCATTCTGGCTGTATAAAGGCCACACTTATTATAAATGGTGGCGCTCATTTAAATTGGTTGGGTGTCTTGGCACTGACGCTGCTACTGAGCGTAGTCCATCGGTTTAAAATAGGGTCATGGTGGGGGCTTTTTGCCAGGCCGTCCTGGAAGTCTTCCAAAATAGTCTGGAAACTATCAAGCACGGTGGTGGCAGCATCATGGCTGGTTCGCTGCCAGTTGTGCTGGTCTGCTGCACAAAGGACAGGAAAGCAAACCCGGGTCCGAAAAGCTCAAATATCCAGCCAGAATTACGCCAGAAGCTTGATGCTTGCAAGGAAAAGCGACGTGTTTCGCTGCAGCTTGCCCAGTGACATGTAAATGTTAACGCCGTGGGTGGGTGGGGGTGCACATATTTGATTCTGCATGTATAATAAGAGAGAATCCAGCCAATGTCCCAACTTGTGCACATTAGAAAGTAAAACTGCTCAATT
The DNA here is from genome assembly GCF_011125445.2 of Fundulus heteroclitus. NCBI lineage: Eukaryota > Metazoa > Chordata > Actinopteri > Cyprinodontiformes > Fundulidae > Fundulus > Fundulus heteroclitus. The sequence continues at coordinate 948,527 of NW_023397384.1, read as the reverse complement.
AAAAAAAAACTAAAATGAAATCCTGTGTCACATGACCATGATGTACTGGCACTGTAACCCTCTTAAAATAAAGACAAAAATTATTTACCTTCAAGTTTTATGATGAAAACCAACTAAAAACGTGTAAACTGATCAAGGCAGTTCTAGTTTTTATCCCCTCCTACCAGGCCCTACCCTCCTTCTCAGGCAGCTGGTGGACATCATATGTCTGCGATACATAAAAAAAAAAAAAAAAAAAAAACTTAAAGAAGACCTGTGAAAACGGCTAATCCACCGAGTCTGCACCAATGTTAGTCAGCATCTAAATCTCTCCTAATGCAGAGCTTTTCAGATTAATCAGCGTTTAAAGCTGCACTCCTGCATAAATGCATTAGGGAGACAAGCATTAACGGCGACGCATTTGGCTCAAAATCAAGGTTTAAGAGTCTGTAAAGATATTTATGTGACACGCCGAAGCGAATGGAAATCAATAGCTGGGCAGAAAACTGGGAAGTACATCACTAGATGTGATGTACTTCGAGATCACTAGATGTGATCTCGAAGGCGAAGAAGTTTGCAAACGGACTGCCTTGGTCATTTAATGGCCATCTCAACGCGTGCAAAAGGCTATTATGTCACTAAAAGCCATTTATCTGTACTTAGATAATTCTGTCACGGTTAAGTATTCACACTTAGTGTCAGAAAGTAGGAGAAAGAAGAGCCACACAAAATTCTCTGAGCCCCGACTTCAACCAGGATTATTTTTGAGGGTGAATGACAGATTTCTCCTGGGAGTGAAAAACCTTAATCGTTCAGCAGACGAACAGAAACAGCCAGGCAGGACGCAGATCCAGCCGCTGCCAGGCTGTTGTGAGACAGAGAGAGAGGAAACATCTCTTTGGGACTTCAAATAAAGATCAGAATACACGGCCGCTCCGTGCCTCTTTAGCCCGACCGTCTGCCTGATGTGCCTCTGGTGTTGAAACAACACTAGAGGCACATCAGGCAGACGGAGGCCGGCTCTGTCCGCTCACGTCTCCGGTCCAGAGAAACCGGCCTCGACAGGGTTGTCTGAGGGGGGGGAAATGAGCAATTAGCCCAGCGCACTGACACAAATTGGGGAGGCTTCCTGTGGACAGACCTCTCAGCGATCTCAGCTGGACAGGGTCTTTTTTTTTTTTTTTTTTTTTTTGCAAAGGGGCGCCAATGAAATCAGCGGCAGCAGCTGCTCGTTATTTTCTAATCGACAGCCACGTTAATTAGTTATTGTCTGACCGCATAAATACATTTAAGATGGGAAAATTATTAATTCCAGCAATAATTAGGGGGCTTTTATCTGAAGCTTTGATTCTGCACCTTTTTTTTTAGTGGAACGGCATTAATAGCGGGGTTAAAGTAAGGGAAAGCATAAACTATTATCCAATACAGAAACTGGGTGCACAAGTTAGATTTTAAAATGTTTCTAATCCAGACAGGTCACAATTATACATACATGCTCAAATATATGCAAACACCTCCCACCAATGGTGGATTAAATGCCTCTTGGCGAGTTTCCTCTACCAGGCAGCTTTAGGCGTAGGCCACCAGCATTCAAAAGGCTGAAGATCGGCGCTTTGGTAAGGAAGGAAGCTTTAATGTTCGCCAGCTAAAGGTGCTTCAAAACCGGCTTTGACGTGGGTTTGGCATCGTTGTCCTGTTGGAGCACAGCTCTAACCCAATCTGGACCATCTGACCCGGATCGACATCCTCAGATCAAAAGAAATTGGTTCGGGCGTTGAGGACCAACCCAGGAACTGGCACCTCATCATGACTACCACATGCTGGAAAGCTGCTGGACCCCCAGTGTCACTGTCCCCTGCTTCAAAACTCACACCCAGAAAACTCCGGTGAAACCTGCATCTGCCCTGATCAACAAGCCTTTCTGAAGAACCGTTTCACGGTCAGACAAGTCAGATGTTCTCCTGTTTGGCCACGTTGACAAGAGGAACCAGGGAGTCATGGTGGGGGCTTTCAAACCCAAGACCCCAGTGGACACCGCCATGCACGGCGGTGGCAGCGTCATGATGGGGGTCTGTTTCACTGCCAGGGGTGCTGGTGCATAGCACAAGAGGATAGGATGATAAACACTAGCAGTACCTCATGACTTTTTAACTTAGCCTCACGTTTTACAACAAGATGTCCAACAGGACACTGATCCCCAACACATCAAAACGGGCTTTGGGACCAAAAATGACGGTCGTTTGTGGACTAAAGCCAGGCCTGCGCCCAATTTACCAGATGAGAAGAGGGATCAAAGAGGGATCAATTATCCAGCCAGAAGCTGTTAGTGGCTGCAGAATGAATAAAAGGTTCTCTGCAAGCTGCTCAAGGACAATTAACCAAATACTGAGCAAGGTGTCTTTATATGTCTGAGAATAAAAGGGTCATTTTTCACCATTTGTGGATGAGAGAAAAAAAAAAAGACGACAAGTTAGGACTTGAGCTCAGTTCTGGATCAAAATGGTCAAAATAAGACAAATCGATGAAAAATTAACAACATCCATGCTGAGGAGGAATGGACTTTACTGTCATTTAAAGTAAGCTCTTAATCTTAATAGTAACATTGTGGCGTGGCTCATACAGGGAAAGTGATGGCAAGGAGGCTCTCCATCCCCAGTGAATAATTTTGGACTTAAATGTAAAATTTAGACTGGAAGTGACAAAAACATTGAGATAAAGTAAAAATAAATAAATAAAATGAGGGAGGAATCCCAACAACCTCCTCCTGCTGCCCCTAAAATGATCTCAACGTCTTGTTCTAGTCATCTCCTTGGTGACATAAAAACCAATCCCTTATTATGGGATGCAAGCGCAGGCACCCCAAAGCCTTGCTTTTCCTTTCCTCCCCATATCAGAAGACCCCAAACAGAGCAGATTACTGTAATCTGGAAACACCGGCGCAGACAGATTAGGTTAAACTCATCAAAACAGGTAAAATATGTCAAGGAAAGGGTTAATTCCACCTTAATCCACCCCTTTAATACGCCTCAGATCATGTACAGACACACAAATATATTATTGGTCATTTGATAACACCAAAAAAAAAAAGCTGGTGCGATATGTAAAACATAACATCCTTTCACGGATCTTCTCCCAAATCATTCAGAGGATTGTTGTAAAAGCTCATTTCTCTAGGGTTTCCTTTAATAAGCGCAAAGAAATCCGCCTCTCCTTCGCCCCGTTAAATGCTTCCTTTAACATCCCCGTGCCCCCCTGGTAGATGCAGCTACCGCCCACATGCCGTACAGGTTATAGAGAGAGACAGAGGAAGCAGGTTGGTTGTCTTGGACACGCTTAAGCTGCTTTTTTTGTAGCATCCGTAGTCGAGTGTGAATGAGAGCTAGCCGCGCTCCAGCCAAGTCTCCACCTCACCGTTCTTTCATCCTGTGCGTTTTCTTTTTAGAGATTCCAGCTGAATGACAGGAAAAGAGTGTAAACACTGATTATAAACAACGGTTTTATTTCATTTTTAAAAAAAAGATCGACAGCCGCTCTTACCTCATTCTCTACCATCTTCATCCTGCCCAGCGCGTCCTTCGCAGCTTCCTATTCAGAAAGGAGGATGAAAATGTTTTTGTTTTTTTCCCCCAGGAGAACCACGAAGCATCAGAGCACGTTCGCCCATCCTGGCCTCCGCACTCACCCTGTTCCCTTGGCTGGAGTATTTCTTCACAGACTCGGAGAGTCCTTGGACGAAGCGCTTCAGCACCTGTTCATACTCTGCACAGGTTGTGAAAAAAACAAAAAAAACAAAAACAAAACGTAGGTTAAACGCTTAAAAATGACCGTATGATGATTACAGGTTTCAGTCACATGACATGCAAACACCCAGGATCGTCCCAAACACGTCTAACAGAGAAAGATATAAAAGTGCCTCAGATGTATTTAAGGTTCTTAAACGTTCCCACATTTTGTCACATCATTACCACAAACATCTGTTTTTATAAGAGTTTTACAGTGGCTTGCAAAAGTATTCACACCACCCCAGCTTTTTGCCTGTTTTGTTACATTCCAATCTGTCATTTAAATGTCTTTATGGCCCTATTTTATATGACCGGCATGCAATCGTATAAGTTAGTGAAGTGAAATAAAAACTGTCTACATATTAAAGAATTAAATCCCCTAATAATATGAAGCCACCAAAAAGTTCTGGTGCAAAAGTCACATAATTAGTGAAGTGAAGAACACCTATGTACAAAGTGTCACATCACCCGTCAGTATAAACACCTTTTCCTGAAAGGCCCCAGATGCTGCAGCACCACTAAGCTAGAGGCACCATGGAGACCAGGGAGCTCTCCAAACAAGTCAGGGACAAAGTTGTTGAGAAGAACAAGTCAGGGAGGGCATATAAAAAATATAAAAATCTTTTATGTTTCCTGGTGGGAACCTTCAAATCCATCATCTTCATATAGAAATCACCTGGTGCCCCACCAGGGACGCCCACCAGAACTCCCAGGCCGGGCCAGGAGGGCATTAATCAGAGAAAGAAATAAGACGTACCCTCCATGGAGCTGGACATTGTGGAAGAGTGGCCAGAAAAATGCCTTTACAGAAGTGCTAAAAATTCAAGGTATGTTGCCAAAAGGTACATAGGCGAGTCCCCTAATGTCTGGTTGCAGCTGTATGACGAAGTCTGTCTAGGTCTAGGAAACATGGTGGTGGCAGCATCATGTCGTGGGGACGTTTTTCGGCAGCAGGGACTGGGAAACTGGTCCAAATCGAGGTAAAGATGGTTCACGTTAAATGCAGAGATGTCCTGGAGCAAAACCTCAAGGGGGGCGGAGGATCACCTTCCAGCAGGACAAAGACCTGAAGGCATACTGCTAAAGCAACACTAGAGGGGTTTAAGGGGAAACATTTAAATGTGTTGGAATACTTTTGCGAGGCACTGTGCGAAACAGGAAATACTCAGACTTTTTCCTGTGAAATACGTCAATCAAATCCCACAGTACCAGACTGCAGAGGGACACTGCAATGAGGACACGCTCTGGAAGGCGATCTAAAAGCCACTGATGAACGCAAAAAGAAAAATCCCTTTGATCCATGAATTCCTTGCCTCCGTGTGCAATAACACAAGAGATCTGCAGCCAGAGGCAGTTTAAACCTCCTTAAGGGCCGGTCAGGACCTTTTTGCTATTTAACGCTCTGTGCAAACGGACCAGATTCGTCCAGTATCACTGTTTCAACCACAGCAGCCGTCCTGCTGAGGGATCCCGGTCTCAGTCACAGCTGTCTCAAAATATTCCCTGTTTCAGAAGTGTAAAGTTTTGCCCCTTTAATCCTCCATCCAGTTAAATAAACATGCATGCAAGTCTTTATTTTCTGCCCGGTTCTCCTGATACCGCAATGAAACAACTTTCCTCAGCCTCTGTTATATTTATCGATGTTTTACAAAAGGAATTTGCAACCCAAGTAAAATTAAGGAAAAAAAGTGCCTCAGAGTAAATGTATGAAAAAAAAAAAAAACTAATTATAACCAGGAATACACAGAACACATGACATCTTCCACTGCTCATGACTTGTAGTAACAGGGACTAATAACTCTGACTCAGCTAGATTTTCTCTGTTGTTCTGAAAGTCGACACCTGTATAAACCTGCAGCAGGACTTCAGGGCTTCCTTCACTCCGCCCCGAGTTTATAAATCCTGAAACAAGCGTGAGAATAATTGTCGGCATTCTCCAGAGATGAGGGCCATTGTCTGCCGTATTTACACCTCTGAACTCATATCTACAGTATTTACCTTGTACTGATTTTAGGAACAAATCAACACATGTGTGCCAAGCTATTATTTATTAAATAATGACTATTACTGAGCTTTGTTTTCCAGTAATAACCCCCCTAAAGCCTCTACATGCCGTTCTTTCCCGTGAAGAGGGGCGTGTGGCTGAACCCCTGAGCTACGGGTCGGTGCTACCTGTCAGCAGAGCAGGAGTCGCTCGTTCCAGCTGGGCTTTCTGCCACTGGAGCCGGTGCATGACGTCTTTGTGTTGATGAATGAGGTCAGACGGCGGATCGCTGTGGTTCTTCCGGTAATCTGCGATCTGAAAGACGACGGCAATGAGCAACCAGACCTTGGGTAAACGGACGTGGCGCACAGGACTGCACAAACCTTCCTCTCCAGCCGCTCCTTGTCGTAGTTGAGGAGGCTGAAGCTGTGCAGCTTGTACTGAGGAGGGGAGCTGCTGGGGTGACTGCTCCTGCCGCTCGACTCGTGCTTGGGTTTGGACCGAGGAGACGGAGCCTTGTGGGAGACAGATCATCCTCTATTACCATACAACATAGAAAGTACTCCTGGATCAATGTGTGCTTTGTTGTCTCTCTGCTCTGTCTTCTCTAACCCCCAGTCGGTCGAGGCAGATGACCGTTCATACTGAGCCTGGTTCTGGTTCTGCTGGAGGTTTTCCTCCCTGTTTAAGGGGAGTTTTCCTCTCCACCATCACTTCATGCTTGCTCAGTATGAGGGATTGCTGCAAAGCCATGGACAATGTAGACGACTCTCCCTGTAGCTCTACGCTACTTCAGGAGAAGTGAATGCTGCTTGTCAAGACTTGATGCAATCTGCTGGGTTTCCTTAGATATGAAACATTTTGACCAATCTGTATGATTTGATTGAATTTGACTTTGGAAAGTGCCTTGAGATGACACGTATCATGAATTGGCGCTATATAAATAAAATTTAATTGACCTGGTAGTGAAGCTCTCCAACCTGAGATGTTATTTAGTCAAAGCCGTTGCCCCCGTAGGGTTGATCAATAACAATTAAGTAAGCGGCTTTATGGTTCATTCAGTACCAGCACAAGCAATCTTTTTCACAAATATGTTGAAAACGAGGTTCGTTTGTATGAGGACAAGTATTTTAAAAACATCTCTGTGAGCTGGATGTTGAAAACAATAAAAAAAAAGTCACTATTAATTAGTGTTGCACCGATACCGATACCAGTATGGGACGGGGCTCCGATCCAGCACTAAAATGGTGGTATCGGTATCAGCGAGTACCAACAAATAGGGCACCGATACCATGTTGATGTTTGTATGTCACTTGAACGCAGCCTTCTCTCTCCCGACTAGTATTATAAGTTACATGTTATATAAGTTCATGAAAGTTGCACTATTTTGGCATTTGAGAGCCAAAACTCAGCGTTTAAAAGAGATTATTCAATTATTAATGTAATTTTACTGTCTTACTGTTGCACTACTAATATACATGTTATAATTTCATCAATGTTGCACTATTTTGGCCTTTGAGAGCCAAAAGTTTATTCAACTATTGTCATCCATTCCAGGTAGGCAATAAAAAGTTCTACTACCCTAAGTAGTATGCAGTTCTTCATATATACACACACATCAATTTCAAACAGATGGTATCGGTATCGGCCAATACTGCACAACCGGGTATCGGGGCCAAAAAAATGGCATCAACGCAACACTACTATTAATTCTATCATGAAATTGGTGCATGACATAAAAGTCGATTATCTTTATTAATGAAGCGTTCTTGTAAACTGTTCAGTTTGATCTGACAGACGGTTGGATCAAGGGGTGAAAAAAACCTGGTCAGGAGAACTTCCAGCTACTCACCCGCTCCTTTTGCTTCTCCGGAGGCGAGAGCGTGGTCGCCGGCTCCAGAACGTACCACTTCTCAGTCGTGGGCTGCAGGTCCAGCCCCGACAGAGGCTCTCTGATCTTCACCCTCACCTCCAACTTTCCGCCTGTGGCTTTGCGGCCGTCCATCACCTACCAGCAAACGCACGCTCTCACAGAGACTCGATGCCAAGTCGTGTGCAAACCTTAGATCTTGTTAACACCTACCTCTATGATCTCTCTGATGTCACAGTGGTTTTCTAGAGCCTCCAGTTTCAGCTGAGCGGTACCCACCGCTTTATCCGTCTTAAACAGACCTCTGTAGAAACACAGGCGAGAATTAACTGGTATAAAACAAAAAAAATGCTTTCACTTTAAGTGTTATAGTAATTAGAGTCACATCCAGTGACTTTTTACTCAATAAGAGACTTGGGCACACTCATTTATTAAATCTAGGCAAGAGTTTCTGTTTTTGTTGCTGGGGATACACATAAAATATGTTTTTAGACCAACAAAATAGAAAGTGTTTGACCCAAAAAGGAAACGGCACACCTTTATTTTATTAATGCAAACATCTGAGCCCATTTTTCAGACCTGCAATAACAAATTCTTTAACAAATTGGATTTTTAATCTATCGCTGGGGAATTAAAAAGAAAATAATTCACAATAAAATTATCTTGCGCTTTCTGACGGGGTAAAAACCATCCAGCCAGATGCTCATAGTAAAGCATAGACGGGATCAGGCTTTTGCAATGAAATCTTTGGGCTCCGAAACAACCCGCTAATCAATATTTGGCCTTCTGTTGAATATTAGGTTTTGAAGCCCAGCTGAAAACGTTTTTTTTTTTAAATTGGCCAATAATTTGAGATCAAAGTCCCTACAGCCCCTTTATGCTGAGGTCTCCTTGTTATAGCTTGTTTCTGTATCATATTAATCGCTCTCTTAGTGTTGTATTCAGTTGTATTTATTATTTTTTTCCCCCCTGTTCCCTTTAATTAACTTTGTTACTCTAAAACATTTGAAAAACATCTTTGATTTTGTAACCGTACCCCTTGTGGACGACTTCAAACTTGATGCCTTTGGACTGAACGACCCGCCTGAATCCTCTGTGGGCCCGGTTAATGTTCAGTCTGAACTGCTCTTTAAACTCTGGACTGCTGCTGTTCTTCACCGTGCCGGTTTTGTCCCTCTGGGCGTCCTCCTACGCACAAACACACGATTCAGCACGGAAGCGTTGCAGCTCGCACCGAGCAAAGAAAAAAAAAAAAAAAAAAAAAAACGAGCGAGCGAGAAGGAGAAAGGAGCCTCACCGAGCTGGGGAAGGGAAACTCAAATTTTACGCTGGCATCCAGATCATTAGGAGAGACGCCTGTGGAGTCAGAGATGGGTGTGAATGGCCACAGATTTACCAGATTAGAGAGAGTTTGGCTCAAAGATGCGTACGTCCTCTGTACCTGATGGGGCGGGCAGGTTAATGCCACGGATGATGTACAGCAGCAGGTCATTGGGAGACAGGTTGGAGTGGGTCCTGTGTGAAGGACAAGCAGCCAGTCAGCGTGAGAGCCAAATTATGTTGCCTGTTGAATGAGTCACACGGCGTTTAGCCGGGTATCATCCTGGAACAGAGCTACACTGAGTCACTCTGACTCATCTCCCACTCCACTGAGGTACAGCAGCCCATTTTCAGGACTACGACATCTATCAAGAAAATTTTAATCCTGCTGCATGCTCAGAGAATCAAAAAACAAACAAACAGAATATTTAAATGTGTTATTTTCTGATGTATGATTCAGATCTTTAAACTTATCTTTTAAATTTTAAATTAATGACTATCCCACACTCAATGGAAAGGGACTTTTCTTTTACTTTTACCCCCCCCCTCCACTTCAGCACTGGATCATAACATCAAGTCCAGCCCGGCAGCGTTTGGCACCAGCAAGGACGGAAATTTATATTCTTTCTTTTCTGGAAATAACCGGTCCTTCATGGACATTAGATCGTAAAAGTGTAAACACCCCTCCTTGAATGGTAGGTTTTTGTGATGCAAAACAGTCATTTTCCCACATATTCTATACCATTCAACTAAAAACAAACTAATCTGACACCAGGGGAAAAATATAATTTAGAAAAATTTGCAACAACCCATTTGCGTCCTCACCTCACCAAACTATAAAACTTTGCTGCAGCACCTTTTGATTCAGTTTTCTTTCATAGGACGCTGATATTGGCCAACTTTGAATAGGTTCTCCAACAATATCAGATTATGAGGACAACTCTTGTCCACAGCGCCCTTTAGTTGGTCTATTATTTCTCTACAGTTATTGTCGACTGTCTTTAAGTTAAAAGGAATCTCTCTAACTAATGACTTGTATGTATGTATGACAGCCTCGCCTCTGTCAGTCTGTCCCAGCAGCTGTGGCTACTAACGTAGCTCACCACCGTCAGGGTGTGAATGGCTGACTGTAGGGTAAAACGCTTTGGGTGGTCGGACTTGATAAAACGCTATACAGGTACAATCCATTTACATCACAAAACCCACGAAACTGTGACGTAAACCTTTGACACCAATGATTTAAATAAATACAAAAATAAAAAAATCGGTCCATCATGTTTTTACCAACTGATCTTTGGGTTGAATATAGTAAGATTTTTGTTGTAAATTAAAAAAAAAATTAAATAAAAAATATATATATATATATATATATATATATATATATATATATATATATATATATAGTTTTACCAATAAATGGAAGCGTTTTCTATGAAAAGCTTGGATGCTCTTATAACAATAATATAAAATTGTTATAAATATCAATATTATACATCTTATTACTTAACGTTTTCCAATGAATTAATAAAATGCATCATTTGAGCCACAATCAGCTCAATAAAAAACAATCACTATCCAGCGAGGGGATGTAAACAACATTTTTAGATCGATTTAATGACATCAAAGAGAATTGTTCCATATCTGGTTACTGGTTATTTTTGTTCAGGATTTCAATAACGAAGGCCAATTTGTTAACCAAACTAACCTTTTAGTCGTCACTAATTACCTGTTAGTCTCTTTGGGTAACTCTGAAACCAAAAACCTGACCTGCCTGGTCTTCACCACCAAACAACAGTCCTCAAAATAAAAACAACAGCTGCAGATCTCAACTTGTACGAGTGAAGCTGCATGAAAACTCAGAAATGAATCAAAGAGGGATGAAAGGGGGTTACTTTGGAGAGTTGAAGGTTCTCTCCTGTGTGTGGCACTTGGGAACTGGGTGGCCCTTGGCGTGGGCGCTCTTTAGCATCTCTATGTACTTCATGGTCTCCTCAACAAGCTTCTCAAACCTGAGGGGAGACAAAAATGAGGCTTACACAAAAAAAATACTGACTGTGCCAAACATCTGAAGTCAGCACAGACGTGACAAACTGCGCTATTTGTTTCCCCAACATGGAGGCGTCTTTTCAGAGTGTGAACATGTGAAAAACAGAAAATATCTGTGAAGAAATCTCATAAAATGTAAAGCATGGCAGAAAAATGTACAGAGTGGAGAAAACCGAGGGGTTTCACTTCATGTTTGGCCACGTATTCTGCTGTGGAACATGTTATTTACAGCACCACAGCAAAAAAAATTACAAGTTATAGGAGGACAGAGTTTAAAATCTGAAGTGTGCTGTGGCTGCAGGATGCCAAAGTTGGCAGCATTTCTGCCGTGCGACAAGAAGGTTCTGGGTTTTGCTCGATCTCCAACTTCCTCCCAAAAAAAGGACTGTCTGCTTAACTGGACTCTCTGAAGTGCCCCCAGTAACGCGAGTGTGCCTGGTTGTTTGTCCTGTGTGTGTCTCTGTGTCGCTCTGTGATGGACTTGTGACCCGTTCAGGGCGTACCCCACTTCTCACCCAGTGACCACTGTAGATAAGCACCTTCCCCCAAGCGACCCTGCATGGATAAGCGGGTATGGACGATGAAGGGGTGGATGAAGTGTAGTGTGGGTTTGTATTTTATCCCCTTTTACTTTGATACCACCAAATAAAGTCCTAGGGAAATAATTGCCCTTAGAAGTCACTGAACTACTGATTAGAGTCCATCTGTGTGTAGTTTAATATCAGAAATAAAGCCATTAGTCAAGCACTTAGAAAATTGGGAAAAGAAAGCCATTGTTCAAAAGGACAAAAACCCCTAACTACATGTCATCCTAAAACACATCAAACCCCATAGTTAAACACGGTGATGGTAGGATCATGCTGTGGTATTGCTGTTCTTCAGCAGGGACCCTGAAACTGGTCAGATTTGATGGAGAAAAGCAAATGAAGCTATATGGAGGCCAATATGGGCACTAAAAACCCGCTAGAAGCTATTAAGACTAGGGGTTGGGTGGAGGTTTACCTTCCAGCAGACAACGGCCCTAAACAGGCGGTCAGAGCAACAACTGAATGGTGTGGATCACAAAAATACTAAAATGCTGAAAATGGTCCATTCTGGTTCTAGAAAGCATTTACTCAGAAGGAATGAATACTAATGGCCACCACTTTTACATGTAAAAAATAGTTTTAAAAACCATCATATTCCATCCGCTTCACAACGTCGCACCTCTTTGTGTTGGTCTATCTGAACCAAAGAGCCGTTCAAGTCAAGACAAAGATAACGACTTAGTTCCTCTCTCATTGAAAAGAGGACAGGCAAACGTTTTGAAATTCTGCCACAGATGCATATTATTAAACTAATATGACGAAGACAAATGAAAGAATATTTCTTACTTCAAAGCCTCGGCTACGTTGCCCATGAGAATGAACTGCTGAGAGAGGCCCAAACATTTCTGCTCAAGGAGACAAAGAACAAAGGAGATCGTCGTGGGTAAGAAAACGTCTGTTTGCAAAAGGGAATGAACACGTGGCGCAGATTAAATATAGGACTGGCAGATTTATAAAGCTTTTGCAGCCCAAAAACAGTACGAGACTGGTGCATAAAAAGTGATATGGCAGAAGCTGTACAAAACTCAAATTCAAAGGTTTTAACCTCGTGTTGCTTTCGTAAGAGATCCATGAGGGCGTGGTACTTCTCGCTGGAGCGAGGGGAGACAGGAGAGGTCCGGGAACGACCCAGGGAATAATCCTCCTCACTCACCGGAGCGCTTGGAATCTACATCAAAAGTGGGGGAGAGAAACCGTGACCAGCGGTACGGAAAAATAAACAACCATCACCAAAGACACTTGGAGTAAGGAGCACAGGAAGAGAAGCGCTAAACATGTAGAATCCAAACCTTTCCACCACATGAGCCAAACCTGTCAAGTTGAAAGTAGTCGTGCGCCACATAAATGCTTAATTTGTTGAACAATGTTTATGCTCAGCAGCAGGAACAGGACGAAGGTCTTTCTTTCTTGCACTGAGCAAGTGTCTAACCAGGGGTGTCAAACTCATTTTGGTTGAGGGGCCGCATACAGCTTAATCTGATCTCAAGAGGGCCACACGAGTAAACTCATTGCAAGATTAAGCAGAACTAATAAAAGTGGACATGTCGTTGATTTTTATATTAAATGAATTTCACTTTTACACAATATTTATGAATAACCTCAGCATTTTTAAGAAAAGTATGTGCAATTTCAACAATACTTTTACTCAGTTAAACATTTACTTGTGCATTATGCATAAGAACTGATCACAGTGATTATACAATGTTGAAAAACATTTATTCACATTTTTTGGAACTTAAAAACACTGTCCTGCATGACAAAATACATCAAACAGATAAAAATTAAGAAATGATTTAAAATTTTCCACACCTGAAGCTTAATCTGCTAATTAAAACACAGCGCCCCTCGTGGACAATATAGGAACTGCATATTTTCAATTAAACGAAGTACATGTTTTTTTTCAATCATTGTTTTATCATTCTCTTCCTTTTATCTTGTCCACTTGTGAAAGTCAAATCTGATGAGCTCTTTGTGGCATCTTATTGCCACATTGCCAGACAGGACACTGGGAAAAAAAAAAAAAAAAAATTTTTTATAATGATAATGCATTTAGCCACAGGGCCGGACTAAATTGTTCGGCGGGCCGTATGTTTGAGACCCCTGGTCGAGAGAATGGGGGCACCCATGTCTGCTTTTGAGCAGAAGGTTCTGGATGTCTGTGGTCCCATTTCCAATAAAAAAAAAAAGTGGGTTTTGAAAGAGAAATACTTTGTGTTGTGCTTAAACCTTTCAATATGAATAATTTCAGAGTCATCCCTCTGCATAAACTGCCTGTTCCATGTCAAACACTTGCACTGCAGTCATGGACATCAAAATAAAAAAAAATAAGAGACGCTTCCACAGGCTGCACACTGCAGCCCTTTAAAGACCCGATCCACTCTACTATCAAACTCACAACCTATATTTTTACACATACAAAAAAACAAAAACAAAAAAACAACATATTGCTAATATATTTATACCAACTGTCTGTATGCTGTGGGAGCTGTACCTAGTCCAAAGACCAAGTCCTTCATTGTCCACACATGCAAGGCTAAATAAAGCTGATTCAGATTCTAACCAAAGCTTTTTTTTTTATCTCTACAACATATGATAGATGCACTGACATCTATTCAAATCTTGTTTTTTTTCCTGTTGATAACAAGTAAACCTCTGGGTTGACGCCTGTGTGACGTCCTGCTGATTAGAAAAAAAAAAACAGAAGCACAATATTCTGGATAACTCCACTGAGGTAGCTGAGAAATAATGTCTTATATGTGCGGCAGTGAAATAATAAGGTATGAATGATGCTGAGCATGTGCATGCCAACAGAACTTCCTGTCTGGATGCAGATACACAGACGATGCTTTCCACCAACTTGTTTTTGGAGTAGCTAAGGTTTAGCGTTAAGACACCACAGATTTTTTTTGCTCAACCAAACACGAAGTGCAGCTCATATCTTTAATTTTAAAGAAACAACTTTACAACCTTTGTGATATCAACAGGTAGGCCGGACTTTGCAGCTGTAATCATGGGATCGAGGCCCTTGGCGTGTCTGAGGTGCTGCGCGGCTCCTGTCATGTCCTGGGAACAACAACGCAACAAAATAAGAGAAATAAGGGAAGAATAAATCGACCGTCACACGGCAGACTTTCAAGTTGAGGCAACAATTAACTTCCTCTGGCAGAGAAACATCAAACAGGTGAAAAAAAGGAATAAAATAAACCCTTATAATTCACCTTCATCTGTTTGGAGCGTAGCGCTGCACGCATAAAGGCCTGTCGCCGTAGCAACAGGAAGTCCACCTGCTGCTGGGCTGGAAACATAATGAAAACATGAAATCTGCTTTTTAAATTTACTACCCTCCAAATGACGCATTGCAGGCATGAGCAATACCCCGAATAAATAAAGTTTTCACACCACACGAACTTTCCCACATTTTGTGTCGTTACAACAGCAAACGTGTAAACTTGTGATCAACACAAGATAAACACAGATCAATACAAAGCAACACATCATTGTAGTGTGGAAGGAAAATTACATCTGGTTTTAAAATGGTTAAAAACCTAAAAACATGAAAGTGTAGCATGCATTTGTATTCATGGCCCTTATTCTGACACCCTTAAAACAAAATCTACTGCAGGAAAATGCCTACAGAAGTCCCCTAATTGGTAAATAGAGTCCATCTGTGTGTGATTTAATCCCAGTATAACTCCAGCTGTTCTGTGAGAGCATTAAAGGCTTGTTAGAGAAGAGACTACATAGCAGAGAGGTCAGAGAGAGATTTGTGCAGAAGTTAAAAGGAGCTATAAGTAAGATATTTACTGTAAAAATCAACCTAAATCATTCTCCTTTCTCACCCAGGATGGAAGTTACATTCCCTATAAACAATCGGTCCTCTCCATCAACAATGTCTTAGTCAAGTTTTTCTCCTTTCAAACCTCGAGGTACGGCCCAGAGCTACTTCGGTTCAGTGTTTACTTCCTGGTTCCTCAGCCAATCATATGAGAGTTCCCAGGGTTCCCAAAACAGAGCGCAGCATTTGGTATTTTATTTTGGCAAAGGAGCAGCAGCCTGCTAACACGGAAGCCAGTAAGAGAAGCAGACCAGAAGTAGAACAAAAAACAACAACATTATAGACCTGTCCTGTGTTAGTGAAAATTCAGTGGGACTTCTCAGCAGCAACAGACTGTTTAGAAACGGCATATTAGATTGTTGCGAATGGCAAACTTAACACGGTCCTTTCTTTTGCTGTCCCTCATAAATGACTAAATGATTGGTTTTCACTTTCCTGTGCAAAAGTAGTTTTACATTTGCATAAATATCTCATTTGATCTTCCTAAAGCCCCTCTGCTTCATTACGTTTCTGTGTTGCCGTTTTGTTTACACTAGTCAGGTTAGTGTAAGTTGGTGTGGTGATTTTATTATGAAATTCACTGGAACTTTCTCCTTTCCAGCGCCCGATGTTTCCTGTTTGGCTCGGGAAATTCAGGAGCTTGGATGCGGCAATCAAACTTCCTTCTTGCTGAATATTTTGAATGATTTGGGTTCAGTCTGCAAGCCATGTACAGGCCACGGCAGATTCGGCTTCTAGATGAGCAAAAATAGTGGAGACATACCCCAAAAAGACTTTCCGCTGTAACTGAAGTGAAAGGTGGTTCTGTAACATAATGACTTGGGAGAGGCTGACTACAAATGCATGGCACACTTCCCGCTGATCATTTATTAAAAACAAATGCAAACCTTTTCGTTTCCACTTTATCATGCACTACTTTGTGCTGAAAGTTGCATCAAATATTTTGAAGTTAGAAGCTATGTCGTCCAATTGTGTTTCTTTTAGTAAAGCACTGTAAGTGGAACTTGCAAACATGCATGTTCTTGAACAGACCTTTGAGTCCCAGTTTTGGAGCCGAGGATCCTGTGGGCACCGGGGGAGCTGGAGACTTTGCTTTCTGCACAGGTGGACGCACTGCAGGCTGCAGAAGAGAAAATCATCAGACAAACTAAATAACTCTACCAACAGATGTCTAGGTGATAGTTTTCACTGAAGCTATTGGGATAGCTTGGATGAGAGACACATTTTCCACAATGTACATTTACATGAAAAGTGTGTTTCTGTCAATAATACTTTTATATAGGTAATTAAATGGCCAAAAACTCCTGTAATGGGTAGGAGACGCAGAACAGGAAATAATACTGATAAAAAAAACATCCCTTGAAGCTGCAGGAGCTAAAATGGCACATAATGAAGCATTTCTTTCTTTAATCCATGAACAATCAGACTTCCTGGCTCACTAGAACAATTTGACCATTTGGTGCAGCACTCATGTTTTTTTTTTTTTTTTTCTTCCCACCTTGGCAGCATCACTTTGTTCATCCTCATCGACATCCTGGTTTGCTATTTTCATAGCCGTTTCCAGGACACCTATCAGGTTCTGCTGACTCCCTTCTGAGCCCTGGAGAGGCGGACAGCCTGGATAAAAAGACACACACGCGCACACACACACACACACACACACATGAATGAACTGAACAAGTTGAGCAACCAGAGCCAAAAAAACCTGACACAAAACATTCAGGAAGTTACCAGGAGGCACCGGCAGATCGGACAAGTTGATAGGTCGGCCTGCATTGTGAGCTTTGATGGCGTCCTGGTATTGCTGTGAACAGAGAGAGAGAGGAAAAAAATAAAAAACCTGGATGGTATGAAGAGGCTTAATCATTTTCTGTCACATTCAGAAATGTGACGACACCGATTTGTAAGAAAAGAGGCAACTAAAACAGAAATCAGTGCCGTTTCTGCACAGGTTTTGCACACACCATCATGTCCGCTATGGGCTCCTAAAGTAGACTGCTCTGACTCTGACATGCAGATGCAATCAGGCATAACGCGTCCTGCACATGTGAGCAATTTGAAACCCGTTTTTCATCAGGTCACTATTGAAGTTCACGAGCACAGCCAAAGTAAAAGTGATCAAAGAGACAATTTTTCTTCGCAGGGAGCTCCAAGTCCCATCTGGGCAAGGCAATCCTTAAAACCTTAAGCAACATCATCTCTAGGTTTTAGGCATCCCGATCTTTCTAAATCAGCAAGTGATCTGGGTGCTTTTAAATAAATTGGTCAAAATCTAATAAAAAAAACAAAAAACAAAAACGACGAAAAATGTGGCGTACTAGAATGTAATTTTTTTTTAAATAGACATGTTTGTGGTTTCTTAGCCTTGAATAGATCCTATTAGCCTCGAATAGATCCTATCCTAAGTCGACGTCTATTTATTTAAATTCTCTAATAAAACTGCAAAAACTGAATTAAAAATAAGTAAAAAGTTCTTGAAATTAGTGTATTTGTCCTTAATTTGAGCAGGTAAATAAGATGATATGCCAATGGAATGAGTATTTTTACACCTAAAATAAGATAATTAGATAAACTACACTTGAAATAAGATGATGGAGATGAGTTGCTCCTATTTTAAGCACAAAAATCTCATTCCATTGGCAGATCATGAAAATTTGCTGCTCAAATCAAGGACAAATACACTTATTTTAAGAAAACTTTATTTATTTTTAGTCATATTTTTGCATCTCTTCACAGAAAACATCCATCAAAACGTTCTGAAAATACAAAGTTTTTAATAAGCTCACATTTTAAATTAATTGCTTGCTCAGGCTGTAAATTAATTAATAAATAAGCATAGAGCAGGGTAGCATACTAAGCAGCAAGAAATAAACAGATCAAAATGGAGCTTGGACTCATTTAGCTCTCGCAAACAGCTTTGTAAATTTGCTCCTACATGTCAGAAGAAAGCAAGAGTAATTAGGCTTGTTCCTCCGGAAAGTGAAGAGCACGGCTATGAAGTTAATTAGTTTAGATACGGCCAAGGGTCAGCCTTAACTCATCTTGTGACAAGTAGTGAGCCTAAAGCACATCTTTAAAATCGACATGGGACCTCAAACAAGGTTTCTCAAGTCTAAACAACAGCGTTTGTGCCTGGTGTTTAACATCTGCAGCTCTATATAGTATTTTCGTCCCATTGGTTGTTGCGAAATCATCAAAAGCTAAAGATTTTTAGGAAACAAAAAACATCCATCTAGGTACTTTCCACAACACTTAAAAGTTGCAGACATAGCTAAACAGAGTGCTTCCAGTCAGATTTACACCCCTGAGCGAAAACAAACAAAAGCACAGTCAGAAATGTTATGTACAGGACACTCGGGTCGTTTAATGGCTTCTTTGGTTTTGTTTGAGAAAGCGCGACCAGGTGCTTTACACACAGCGGCTACCTTTATAATCCGCTGGTGCATGCGTGCCTTCCGATCGTCTCCTTTGCTCTTGGCTCCCTCTGCTGCCTGCTTGTAAATGTCCATCCGCTGCTTCAGGGCTTCTGCCACACTGCTGGGAGCAGGAAGGTCTTCGAAAAGCACAAACACAAATACTGATGTAGGCTAAATTCTACGTAATGATGTTATTTTCACAGCTCAAAAACAACTTTGGAGCTCAAACGTTCAACAGAGAACACTTGCAGATCTGCTCATCTATTATGCCTTAAAAATAAAACACCAAAATCAGTTCAATTCTGCATTTGTTTTGTGTTTAGATTTTTGATGTATGTTTTGTTTTGAGGGAATTTTTTTTCTTCATTTTGCCATCTAGTGGTTAAATCGGATTCCTGTTCAGTTTTCATTAATGTTGGAAGCCCTTCTGGTTCATCTAGTTTACGGGGCGCTGCACAATCTTTGGCATCCCTAGTAAAAATATGTAAAAAGCATCAAAATCATTTTGTTTTTACCTCAATTACTCCATACCGCTCTCTGTGATTGGTGGCAAAATCAATTTTAAAAAAGTGGGCCAAGAGAAATATACGTGTTTGTCAGATCATAATATGATAAGAAAAACCTGAAATCGCAGATGACTAAATAACTTGGTCCTCCATACCCTGTTTCATTTGAATAAAAAAAAACAACAACAAAAAAAAAAAAACAGTTCTTAAAAATACTCAATTAAATTTCTATTTTCAGTGTGAGATTATACTACTGAGATTAGAGATTAATCTATTGTAAAGGTTTTGTTTTGTTACACGGGATATAAATTAATTAGATTTTTTTTGCATAAGAAAATAGCCAAGTATTTAAAAAGGAACCATCAAGAAAAGAGGAACCTTACTGTTGGTGGCCACCTGGGTGGGTGCAGGAGCAGCAGGAGGAGCTGCAGGAGGAGTTGCAGGAGGAGCTGCAGGAGCAGCAGCAGGTTTGGAAGAAGACTGAGGAGGAACGGCTGCACGTTGCTGTTCCACCGCATCTTCTGCAGAAAATCAGAGAACAGTGCAGGCATAGACACTGGTTATATTAATAACACAGACCTAAAAAGAGTGACCTTAAATACATGAATTGCTAAATTAATAACTCAGATAATCAGACAGCTCTGCCAGTGCTGATTCGATCAAAAACAATAAATCAGAATTTATCGGGACTGAGACTGCTAATGCTTTTCTTTTTTGGCCGAGGCGTGAGTAAACTTAGTAAATTGGTTCCTTTGAGTATTTTTAAGCTGAGAATGAGATGCTTTGAGTTGGACTCCCTCACATGTCAATGTTTTAATTGAGATTTCATTGTAAGTGCATATTTGCCTTTCATGTGTGTGACTTTGTACATATGTAATCATGTGATGTAATTTTGATGTCTATCTTGGCCAGGTCTCCGTTGCAAGAGAGATTTTTAATCTTAATGGGTATTACCTGGTTAAATAAAGGATAAATGAGGGTGGAGGACTTCAAGCACGGTGGAATGGACCACTGGGTGAGGGACTGATTAAAGATGGTGGTACTCTCCAGGAAATTAAAAGGTTTCAAACGAAAATTTAAATTATACTCCAGAATACAAAGTTCAGTGCAAGGTTTGGCTGCAACACTTAAAAATGGTGATAAAATCAACAGATCTAACCAGCAGCTTTGTCTAAATGATGCTGTTAATTTAGTTCTTATACATATTAAATTGTAATAAATATAAAAAGAATAAAGGTCCTGGCTCAAATCTCCAATCCAGGGACAGGATTCGCGAACTTGATCTAAGCGTTTTGGTTTTACAATTGAGTTAATAGAAAAGTTTAGCAGGAAGCATGAAAACGCGTCCAACTCCAGTTACACAGACTCACCAGGAGGGGGAGGTAAGGAGCTGAGCTCCACTGGTTCCCCTCGGTCCACAGCCTCCACCAGCGAGTCCAGCTTCTACAGAGACAGCGTCTTTAGTCAACAGGCAGGTTTCTGCAGACGGATCTGCTCCACCTGGTAGTGCTGCGTTACCTTAGCAGTGAGGTAGTGCTGCTTGGCCAGGTTGATGTCACCGCTCTGCTTCGCTTCTATAGCAGCCAACTTATACTCCCTCTGTCTGGACAGCACTGCCTGTTTCAGCTCTAGATGGATACATGTTAGTTTCTGGTCAGACAGAGAACTGCAAACAGAGACCAGATGTTTACATGCACTCAAAAGAAAGAGGCTCTCGGTCACCTGAGTGCTGGCCGCCAGGCTGGCCGGGGGTGAGGGGGGAGATCGCGGGTGTTTCTGGGGTGACGGCAGCAGCCGCTTTTTGGGGAATCGTTAGATGTGCAGGTTTAGCGTTCGGGGGTTCTGGTGCCGGATCCCTCAGTGGTTTCTGATTGGATGGAGGGGAGGGGATTAGCGCGGGCGCTTCTCGCTCTTTGACGGGTTCAGCCTCGGCCGGAGCGTTTGATTTTGCCCCAATGGCGACCGGAGGAGGAATCTCCTCTTCATTGATCGGCTTCCCTTTCTTCACGGATGTCAGCATGGACTGTAGTGTCTACGATTAGGGAAGACAATCATAAAAACACAGAGTCAAGCGGCCTATTAAATCAGACCTGTTATTTTGCACACGAGGAACTTTTTCTTTTCATTTTATGAGCTCACCTTTAACCCTCTCTCATATCTTCGCACTTTGCTGGTCTCGCCTGCAGCCTTGGCATTGGATATGGCCTTCTGATACATATCAATGCGCTCCAGCAGGCGAGATTCCAGCCCTGACGCCCCACCGGGTGCGGACGGAGACGTGACATTCACCTTGGGAACAGTGGGAGTGGCAGCGAGAGGTTTCGGAGCAGGAGGAGGAGCAGGAGCATCCCCCTCGTCATCCTCCAACACTTCGTTTAATTCTGCCTGAGCGCAAAAACAAGAAACACACACGCTGTATAGCCGGGAAGGTGTAACAGACATATAAAGCAACTGAGATGAGATCTGAATCATTATGTGTTTTTGGATTATTATCCTAAAGTCACTGTGACCTGACGCCACTTCGGACATGTGAGCACCGTTTCCCTAATCAATAAGTCTGGGAAGTCAGTTATTGTTTGATTTTCCAAGGCCAATGCTTGAGTCATACCTTAACAATTGACTCTTTCCCCTTTTTACGTCAGTGATGTAACAACTATTGGTCTCCCTAAAAATACCTTTGATCTGAATGAAAATTTAAGCATTTTTTTTCACTTTTAAAAACTGATCAAAGGCAAATGTAGGATATTTTCTCAGTTATTTAAATTGATCAAATAGAAGATCAAAACCATCTTTAATGTCTAAAACAGATAAAAAAAAAAAAAAAAAAAAAAGGTATTTGTTTTACCAGCAGGTCTTCGTCATCCAAATCTTCATCTCCTATGTCCTCATCGTCCAGATCTTTCATACAAAGTGCCGCCATTCGCTCGATTTCTGCCATTGGAACCGGTGCTGAAAACAAAAATCCAAACAGCATAAGAAACGTTCATCACTGGGGGAATTTAAGAGTGAAAAAAGATTTTAGTTCATTATTTAAATTAAGGTCACAGTGCTTCTTCGTCTCTTTGATTTTCACCAATATTGTGTTTCCTGAGTTTTAGCTCTGAAGGTTTAGAAACATGAAACATGCTCCCTCTATTCCTTGGACATTATTCTTTTCTGTAAAGTTTGATGGAAGAGTTTCTTACATTTTCATTCATTAAGATAAATACAATTAAATTAATGAGATTATGTTTCCAAGACTCCTGCTAACTGCTACTTAGACGGGTTGGTTAATGTTTTCGATAGATCTGCAAAACGCCAGGGAAGTACACACTCACATTTTCCTTCCCCTTTCCTCCCTTGTGGTCTCCCTCCTTTTCCACCTCCTCCCACCAAACTGAGGAGCTCCGCCTCCAGATCCTCGTCATTCCCGTCATCGCCGATCCCTCCGTCAGGGGTAAGGTCCAGAAGAAGCCCCATCTGACAGGCAGACAGGAGGAGAGCTGCTGAATTATATGTGAAGCAAATATACTCTACCTTGACCAAAAACAGTCACACTTTAACTGCTCAGTGGATCGCTTTAAGCTTTGATCGTGGCAGAAATTTGATGCTGCATTTCTGTGACATTTATCCGGTATCACTTTATTTTCTTGTGCATAAAGTTGCACTCATTTATTTAGCCAGGATCTTACCCTACTTAAATTGCTGCACAAACTATTTACACACTCATCCCACAGACTAAATAGTTAACTTACCCATATAATAACTCTGAAAACAGCCACAGAAATATACCAGTGCCATCGAAGAAAACAATAATACCGGATGAACTATGTAATGTTTTTTTTTTAAAATCAGGCTTTTTCTTATAGCACATCATCTGTCTGAACATTACCTGACCAAGTTAAACAGCGCTATGTCACCTTCGTCGGGAGACATAAGGTCTCCTGGGTAATCTCATGCAATTTTTACTCTAATACATATGTAGCTTCAGAAAAGGCTAAAAACTAGACTTATAGACTCATATTATAATTTTCCATTATCCTACCATAAAAACTTTAGCAGTCAAAGAAAAGGAAGGCATTTCCTACAAATCAATCACACTTATTCTGGTGCGAATAAATAGTCACAACCGTTTTTTTTACTTTTCCACATTTTATCACATTACCACCACAAACATCAACATATTTAAATGCATTTACAAAAAAATAAAAACTGGTAAGCATTTGTTTTCAGCCAGTTTTAGTCTCACAAAACTACATAAACCTTGGGGTGATCAGTTTATTTAATCTAATTAGTGATCTAATTAGTAGTTAGAGTCCACCGTAGGTAATTGAGAACAAACAGCATGATGAAGATCAATGTCCAGGGCAGACAGGTCAGTAATTAAGCTATGGGAAAGCTCAGAGCAGGATCAGGTTGTGAAACCATGTCCCAAGGTTTGAACATCTCACAGAGCACTGTTTAAGCCGTCATTTAGAAATAGAAAGAGCATGGAGTAAACCTATCTCCAGCGGTCATTGGGCTAGAGGCGGGGTACACCCTGGACAGGTGGCCAGTCCATCACAGGGCCCAACTAGACCAGTGGGGTCCAAAATGATTCCCTAGAAGCTGGTGCCCTGCAGCTTATTCCCTGGTTTGGCACACCTTCATCGAATAA
The DNA here is from genome assembly GCF_011125445.2 of Fundulus heteroclitus. NCBI lineage: Eukaryota > Metazoa > Chordata > Actinopteri > Cyprinodontiformes > Fundulidae > Fundulus > Fundulus heteroclitus. The sequence continues at coordinate 924,566 of NW_023397384.1, read as the reverse complement.
ATTGTTTATTACCAGACCTCTAGAGAATTTGTTGACATGCTAAATTTCCCACGAATCAACAGTTTTGAAAGAAAGACTCATAAAAATGATGCTGACCCGGGTTTGACTCATGTCTCTCCCCCTCTTCCATGCCCCTTGCTGTCAGCCTACTGTGTTAAAAAGCGAGCCACTAGAGCCGTGAAACAAATAAAATCTATTTTTAATTAATTATATCAAGGTACTGATCATTATAACTCTAATAGAGACGTGCCCCCAAAGACCTGCAACAATTTTCAGATTTTTCCAAGTAAAAAGATAAAACAAATGTATGAATCTTTTCCGTTTCACCAAACAAGCCCTACTTTGTGTTTGTCTAACAAATAACAACCACAGAGAAAAAATACATTAAAATTTCTAGACATAATGGGACAAAACGTGAAAAGGTTTAAGGAATCAGAACGGCTCTTTTGCAGGGCACTGTAGGTAGCTTTCTGAAGGATCCAAAGCTATTTAGATCAAGGGCTTTTATTTTATTTTACTGATCCTCATCTTTCCACATTGTCGTCAGATCTAAAGCTCCCTCTAAGAACTAAATGTTGAACTTTTCTGTGGCTTTTGGCGAGTTCAGCCACAACCATTCGTCCAGGTTTTAACGTCTTTAAGAAGCCATACCATCATTTCTCTGTTCTTGGGAGTCTCGTTAGACACTTCGTGTCATTTTAATACCATCTGATGATTTGAGCTTTTTGAATCAGACACAGTCACCCCATGTCTAAAAAAAGGAATGCCTTCAGTCATACCTAAAACGTTTATCAACACAGTATTTTTCCACAAGGAGGCTGTTCGTTTTGTTAAATCCAGGAGGGTAAGTTTATTATTTAGCAGTGAATTAACAGCAGGCACAGTTGACAGTTTTTACTGATCGCTTATGACATTTACCTGTTTGGCTCTAGCTGCCCCTTGTCCCCGGGCAGGGGGGTTCCTGCTGCGACTCATGGACTGTAAACACCTGGGAGAAAACGACCTAAAATGAGTCAGTTCAGTTTACCAACAACAAAGCGACGAAGCAATATAAACATCCGGGGGTCAGATAGAGTAATCCCTCATACCGGTTACGCTCAATGCCACAAAAACAAACAAAAAAAAGAATAATAATGCGAGCTGTCAAACTACATGTTAGCGTCTCTTTCCCCCATTAGCTCCCAGCTAATAGAAACAGAGCTTGTTGGGATGCTCTGATTGGCTGCTTTACCTTCACAGCTCCCCGGGTTGTTGTGCTGCCCAGCCGGGTTCGTTCAGACCGGAAGCTCGCTGCGTACAACACGAACCAGAGACACGCCGAGAGGGGTTACAAACTGACCCGCTTAACCGTTTAGTTTGATGCGAACAACTGTAAACCGTGTAATTCACTTCCGGTACGGCGCTTTACGGCTGGTCGGAAACACGCCCACCGTTGACGTAAAGCCGGTGACGTACGACCCAGTTAAAGACGCACACACGCAGCCCAGGGTGAGCGGTCCAAAGAGGATGATCAAAAAAAAAAAAAAAAAAAGATAGAATGGCAGGAAAGACGGGATGGAGAAAGTAGAGGAAGATGGTTTTGTGGTTTTGAAAGTCAGTTGGGTAAATAAGACATGGAAGAAGGAACAGAAAGGAGGAAAGGCTAATAATAGGAATAAGATTTGGACACACAAGACTGAACAGTACACTTTTTAAAAATACGGGAAAATGTGGCTATTGCGGGGGAAATGAAACAATTGAACATGTCAAAAATATCAAATAGAACGAAGTTTCATGTGGGGAGAATTTGAGAAAATTAAATAAACGTTTAACATAATAGATGTATTACAAATAAATGTAGGAAGCAAAAATTATGATACGATTTTTAAAAAGAACTAAATCGTCTAATAGAATTTGATTATATATTATGTATTATAACGATTAATCCATCACGCACCACACTCCATACTTTAGACATACTTATTATAATTACCTAGATATTTACACGGATGGCTCAAAGAACATAAAAGTGCGTGTAAAGGTTTTTCCTTAGTAAAATAAATGTGCCAGTAATTCATTAAATACATTGTTAAATAATTTAATGTAGATATTATTTGAAACTGAATTCATTTTATATTAAAAGTGTAAAGTGGATATAAATAACCCTCTACTTGTTTAAATATTTAAAGTCTTGCGTTGCATCCATTCTGTTGATGTGCAATTAGGATTGGTATATTATTAATCATAGTCCTTAATAATAATGATTAACTATGAAATTATATTATCAGACCAAAAAGGGATGATACGAGCCCAAGCTTTCAAACAGTAACCACCTTGCACGGAATAAACACAAACAACCATTCTTTATATATGTTCAAATTTATTATGGTTTTATAGTTGAAGTGTTTGTGTTGCAGGATGTCAGACAGGTGATACCAAGCTGTCCAAAGGCTTTGACCTGTGGTGCGATTCAGCACAGTGGGACTGAAATACAAAGCCAATAGATCATGGTGTGGCAGGGAGCTCGGTGCAGGCTGCACTAATAAATAATAATAATAATAATAATAATAATAATAATAATAATAATAATAATAATAATAATAATAATAATAAAAATAATAATACATTTATAGGCATCTTTCTTGACAGAAAAGGTTACCTTACATCAAACACATTAACACACCGTAATGGAGCTGGGTGGCACCACGGTGGAGAGGTAAGTTCACTCTCCCGGGCAGCAACAGGAGAATTTTGCTGCTGACAGCGGTTTGGCTTGTTACAACCTGGATTTTGTAGTTACAAACACACCTTTCTTACATTTGACAGCATTTAAAAATGAAATTTTTTGGGGTGGGCTCTCTTGGCAGGTTTGTTGTGGTACCACCATAGGCTTTCTGTCAGGGATTGTGAGACAGGGGTTGGACCAACATGCACAAGGTACTCTGGAGCAGCGTAGTGATTAGAAATGGTTAAATGAAAAAAAAAGTGACTTTGTAAAGTGCCTTGAGATGACAAATATCATGAATTAGCACTAAATGAATAAAACTGAACTGAATTGAATAGAAGACAGTTAAATAAGGCAAGACCAAACAAGAAACAATCAAAGTCAAGACTGATGAAAATCAAAACTTCAACACTATCGTACAGCGACTTTCTGTTTGAAGATGATTGATTTTATTTTGTCCCATCAAGGGCAGGTGGGGGCAAATGATGCAGCCAGAGATGCAACAGATGCAAGAGAAGGATTCATGATTACTTATGTGTAGAGGGAGCATTGCCATGGAGTAGTCATGTCCTCCACAGGACTGAAGACAAACAGCTCTTTTAAGAGCCACCCACAAAAATCTAAGAGCCTCTACTCTATATCTACTTAATTATTTTGACTGGACCAATTGAAAGAATACAATCCAGATATTTCTTCCTTGCACATTGTTTTATGCTATTCAAATGTCTCCCATTCGTTTGCAGAAAATGACTTTCTAATTCTGCCTCCCTTTATCATGGGCAGCTCTATTAGCAAAGGTTTTGTTCAGATGCTCTTCCTGACACAACCCTCTGCATTTATCCGGGCTTGGGACCGGCCCAAAATGGACACAGGAAACTGTGGCCACCTTTGAGGCTGCATTAGTGTGTTAGTTAGCTAAAGTAGTAATTATAAAATTATAAAAAGTAAAAAAAAAATTCAAATAAAAGCATTAAAGTAAATACAAAATAATTTGTTTTTATTGTTATTTTTTTAGAGTTATTTTTCTTTTCTTGTTTTCTGTTTTATAGATTTCCTTGTATTTGTTTTATTTACAGATTGTGACATGCATTGACATATTTACATGAGAACGCACTTGGAGTCAGGAATTTGATCAAGCGTTTCGGATAGCCTGGAGGCCTTTGTTTGCCTACTGGCCTCTATAAGGGGGACGTCTCCTATTTGCGAGTGACCCTCCCTTTTCATGGTGAGCTGCATGTGTGTAGAGGCCTGGGTTTGCGTTGAAGCCTCTGTTAGTATTCTGTCTCCTGTATTCATGCTGGGGGCCTCTACCCTCATCAACACCCCTGTTTCTTTGAGGCCCTGTTTGCCTGGGTGCCCCTGTTTGTTTGGAGACCTCAGTTTGCGTGGACGCCTCTGCTTGCGAGGAAACTTTAGGATGTTCATTTTTCAAAGAAAGATTCAACTCTCTTGTCAGTTCTCCAACCTGACTATTCAGAGATTTGATTGTTTCCTGCTGTTCTTTGAATCTGGAGGCTTCTTGATAGTTACTCCTCAGCTGATCCTCATATTTGACTCTCAGCTGCTGTTCTGCCACCAAAGCCTTTGCTAGCTTCTCACTGTTCAAGGCGCTTTTTTCCGCCCGCCTCCTAAAAAACTGAAGCTCCTTCAGAACGCTCTCATGGACCGTAACTTTGGGAATGCGTGGAAATCTTGATGCGCCCGCAGCCTGCGGCGCAGCAAACGTTTCCCGCTTCTCCGCTTTCTCTTCACATTTGAATCTTGTGTGACGTTCGTGTTCTAAAGTTTTTTCCAGTTCTTGGATCTGCTCCAGCTGTGCTTGGCAATCGACCTGAAATTTGATTCTTCGTTCTCTCTCCTCGTGAAGATCAAAAACCTTACCTTGCAGCTCCTGTTTAAGATCGTCCACCTGCTGCGTGAGATCACTGATACGTTTGATTGCCTGTTCAATGTCCAACGAGGGAGGGATCACCGTAACAGCTGAGGCTTGTTGGGGCATCTTGTCACTCTTATAGTCCTGGGGGTGACGAGCCCCACAGCTTCCAGTGGCCTGGGAATGCCTTGGTTTTCTCTTGTGGCCTTGTGAGCTGGAAGCCACATAACCTGGGGCCTGGATGTGGGCCCGCTCTTTTTGTTGGTATCGGCCCTGGAAATGCTTAGATTGGTGGTATGAGTGAGGTGCCTGAGAGGAAGAAAAGGCACTGAGGTCTTTCTTTGGTTTCTCTGACCTTGGAGATGGCTGACATGCTTGCTGAGTTACTTCTGAGTTGAGAGACCCAGAGTCAGCAGAGGAGGATGAATCCTGCTGAACCTCCACTGAGGGAGGAGTCTCAGATTCAGCAGAGGGACCAGATTCCCCTTGGATCTCTGTACCATCTTCTGGCTGGGTGAGACGCAGCTCACTGGTACCGTCACTGTCATCCTCGATAGGGAAGATAATTGCATCGTAGTCGACTTGGATGTCGAGGTCGACCATGTCTACCCATGAAAGCGTTTGCTCCATGTCTAACTTTCTGTGAATTAGATATAGTCACTTCTCTGAAAAAGGCGTCTGATATCTGAGATCGAATTTCTTGCTGTTTCGCTAAGATTCAAAGGTGCTCTCTCAAAGGTGTACTGTCGCGATGGGCGTCGGGAACAGTAAATGAAAAACCAGGTTGGTGTTCCATAGTAGTTGAGATTCCGTTGATGTGTCAGAGTGATGTCATAGGCTGTGATGTCATAGTACACTTTGATGCTAAACATTCCAATTAAACATGCTGTGCAAAATGACACAGGGCGGTAAACAGAGTAAACTTTATTATGATTTAAACAATATATGTCTAGGTAATGCCAGTTTGGCTGCTTTTTATTTTACTGAGTTTAATAAACCTGTTAAAGAAGGAGCTGAGAACTTTACTTACATGATACTACACTGAAAAATGTAAATGTAGTTTGTGGAGGTCGTGAAGTTACATCCTCTTGTGCGGTAGGTGGCGCTATGCAGCTTGAAACTGTTTGCGATCCGCCAATAAAGAAAACGAAGAAGAACGCAACCGCCAAATAAATATAAAAAAACACAAGAAGAAGAAGCAGGTAAGACGTCTCATAGCTAAATTTATGAAAGAAATGTTCCCAACACGGTAAAAGAGCTCATAAGAAATACGCCAAGAGACAAAAATATATTTCGGTCTCAACTGGTAACTTTATTGTAGTTGCCAGTTGTATTTAAGACAAATTTTCACCAAGTTAGCTAGGTTTCATTAGCTAGCTAATCATTACTCTAATATGATATTTTACTGTGAATACCTTTGCCCTTATAATCTTGTTATGATGGTTATTCAAATAAAATGTACATAATAATAATTATGGTATTTGGATTTTGTTGTATCTCGTCATGTTTTTCATTATTATTATTATTTTATTTTTAGCTGAGGGAAATGGCCAAAGGGAAAGCAAAGATTAACATCAACGGTAAAAGCAACACTAACCTCATATAATGGTATCCAGTTAAATCTTCCTAATGATCATTAACTTGTTGACTTTTTGTGAAACACCCCCCTAGCTGGAGCATTAATCTGTATTTATTTGTTTATAAAGAGTGCCTTGCAAAAGTGTTAATATTCAATTTTTACACTTTGTCACATGCAGTTGTTTGCAATAGATTTTATTTCTGGGTGTAAAAGATTAAAGTTTACCTGTTAGAAAAAAAATTTTAAACAGGGAGTTTCCTTCCTGTTTATAATTTATTCTGCTTTGTGTAAAAAGAAAAATCCACCATTGCCTATGTTGATGTTTGTGGCTTGTAGCATGACAAAATGTGGAAAAACTCAAAGTGTATGAATACATTTCCAAGGCACTGTTTACAACAGATTGGGTATAATATTACGACCACCTGCCTGTTATTTAGTAGGATCCTTAATGCCTGGCTTGTTTAGACTTGCACTTGAGATTCACCCACCTGTTGCAGCTGCAGAGTACTTTTACATGTTCAACAATAAACTAAGCAAAAATGAAATAGTCTGATTTTTACAGAAAAATAATCTGTAATTGGTGTTTAATCCAAAGATAAAATTGGATCTCACACTTTTGCTATGTTAAAAGAAAGACACACAATTTCTCAAATGTTTTGGGCCAGTGGTCGTAGGTTATTGTCAGCAGGGGTATTGTCTGGGGCCACACATAATCGCTCTGAGGGCGATGAATGGCCGCTTTGCCACACTTTGGACACCCCTGGTCTTAACTTTCTGATTAGAGTAATTTCTCGCTCTGTTGATTCTGTCCATGACATCCTTATGTCATGGACAGACTTAGGTTTTTTTGGAGATTTTTCACAGCTCTAGTGGCTCGCTTTTTAACACACTAGGCTGACAGGAAGGGGGGAGAGACATGCAGCAAAGGACCATGGGTAGGAGTTGAACCTGGGTCGACCGCGTCGAGGACTAAGGCCTCCATACATGGGTCGTGCTGCCCGCTGCGCTACCAGCGTACCCACATCCTTATGGAGTTGTCGGTGTACATTAACTAAAACTGAACTGTCTCACTGTCCGCAATGGATTACAAGTATTTTATTTTGCATGTTTTAAGAGAACATGGCTCCAGCCCAGACTCGGTCCCTTCGGTCAAAGAAGAGGGAATGTTCAACCAGTGAATCCTCCCAGGCGCATGATGTCCAAGCTTCTCTCCTTCAAAAGGTATTTAGGACTGAAACAGAGTCCGTATTTATATTGAATTCAAGCAAACTGACAAGTGGACTTTCTCTTAAACATCAGGAAACTGAAGGAGACGTCAAAGGAGCTGATAACGGGGCGCTGCAGTCCAATCTCCAAGACGGTGCGACAGTCACAAACATAGAGCACCAGGGAGAGGAGCGGCCCAGTCTTTCAAAACCAGATGATGCTACAGACATGGCAAATAATAAGAAGGAAGAGACTAGTGTCCATGATCCCACCCATCGTTTTGAGGTGGAGACCTGTGGGGACCAAGCTAATGATCCTACCAACGAAAAGGAAACATCTTCAGAAGAATGTAGCAGATCACCAGGCCAACCCCAGATACTTGCGCCCCCCTCTGAAAATGACCTCGAATCCTGCTGTGTGGTTTTGGAGAAGCAAGTGGTTGGAAATCGACCCTCGAATCTGAAGAGGAATCAGGACGGCAACAGAGATAACCCCGGCTTTGGAGTGAGCGCTGTCAGTGAGACGGCGGTGGGTTTACCGGCCAAGAAGAAGCGAAGGATGGGCATGAGCGGTCTGACGGAGAAGGAACGGAGTCACTTTCTACAGGCAGGGCAGCATAACGGCGCGAAGAGCGGCGAAGAGATTGCAGCGAAACAAAAACATTCTAAAACTATGAAGCCTGTAGCCTTAGACGGAGACGACTCCCCGGCCTATTTAGAGTCCTCACCTCCTCACATCTCGGCAGAGGTTGTAGAGCAGAGAGAAGAGGAGCCGGAGTCCCCTCACAGTGGGGAGGATCAAAGGTTAGTATTCTTACTACCTGACAGTAAGAGTCTGTATTCATGATTCAGGTAATGGTCAGGCTTAGAGGCGATGTTGTCAGCTAATTCCTCCATATTAGTAAGGTACAAAGAATCATATTGTTTTTTTTGACTGGGTGCCCGACAGTTTCAGAGCAGGTGTTCGTTCAATGGAACAGACTTTTGTACTTATCACTGAGGTTTCAGACAGCAGAACAACCTTCTTACTTTCTCCAAAGGACCTCAGGCATCAAATCAAATAGATCATTTGTTCTGTTTTTTTTTTTACAGACCAGTTCAGGGAGTTTTTTTTAAAGGAAAAGGTTGAACCTTTTAAAATGTATAAACAGTAGTAAACAAGTTTGTTCCACATTTTATCACGTTAACGCCACAAGCTTCAGTCTATTTTATTTGGGACCAACACAAAGCAGACCAAGTTGCAAACTGGAAGGACAGTTATTGTTTTAATATTTTTTAACACATAATCTTTACTTTGATATCCCTCAAGAACTGGGGAGGACATAACAGTGAAGTACAAGTTGAAAGGATGCATGGTTTTCCTAATTATTCACTAATTAAATCTGTGAAGTGCATTGTTGTGTGTATCTATCCATCCATACATCCAACCATACATCCATTCATACACCCCCCCATATATATATATATATATATATATATATATATATATATATATATATATATATATATATATATATATATATATATATATATATATACCACACATTTCAGATTTTTATTTGTGAAAGGAAATTAAAAAATAGAGGGTATTTCTATTTTTTTACTAGTGTTCACATAAAGTCCCAGTAAAATACACTGAAGTTTGTGGTTCAGTGACAAAATGTAAACAGTAGGGCTGGGCAATAAATCCATTAATTGAATTTACAATTTATTAAGATAGAATTTTTGGAAAATCAGGATTTTATTTTGCAAACACACTCATTGGGCTTCCATGAAGAGAATAGTATGCAATGTTGAGTATATGTTTAAGGTAATATAGTGTCAAAATACTGAGAAGAGAAAAAACATTTTGTTTACCATAAGATTAAACACTTTATTGTTTCAATTTTCTTAAGTTAGTCTGAAGTTACACAAGTGAAGTCTGTTCTTGGCTCATTGTGTAAAACCACTAGCAGCAAATATTTTGTTAGATTTTCATTGTTTGCAACGGCAGGGCCTCCATCTTGCTTTACAAGCATGTTTCACAGCTTGTATTTAGTTGCACTTTGAATTCAGGTCAGCTCCCAGATGAAATGCTTGAAATAAATGTTTTTAAAATAATTTTAATTTATTTTTGTGAAATCAAAAGGAGGAAAAAATCGATTTGTTGGATTTGGTATAATAAAATCTGAGAGATTTTATTTTTAAATGTGCTTCTTTCATGAAAAAAATCCAGTAATTTTTCAAATGAACAAGAACCAACTTGGAATAAAATGTACTAAAGTAGTTCATCGCTGTCTGCTGAAACATTTTTCTTTAACACAGAGCTGGGACCGATGTGACAGCCTCAGACGGAGCCGGTACCACCAGTAATCCGGTCGGCTCAGAGGGAGGAAATTCTGTGGCTAATGAAGGCTCCCTGGCTGATCCAGAACTAAATGGCAACACAGAACCAGTGAAATCTGCAGAGGAAGGAGAAGAGAAACATCTGAAGAACCTGCAGCCTCCACAAGTCCAGGGACCCACCACAGGCAATCTGACCCAAATGCCTGAAATACAAAGACAAACGGAGGGAGATTTGTCATCAAAAGTACAAAGCAACTCTCTCAAGACTTCTCAGGCAAAGCAAGATGAAGAAAGCGATGCAGATTCTGCTCGTCTACAGGTGTGCTGTGTGAGCGGGACAATGGATGAGAGCAAACCACAGAGGACCGATGTGACGTGTGCCGATGGAGCCGATGGAGCCGATGGAGCCGAAGGCGGCGCTTCCACCGCAGCTCTTCAGTCTGAAGACCTAAACTGTGGTTCTGTGAAACTTTGTGAGGCTTCAGCAACACCTACTGTCCCAGAGGTGAATGACAGCGTAAGTAGTTGAGCTACACCCTAAATCAAAGCTTGCTTTTTGAAAACATGCGTACACGTGCCCTCCTTCCACTAACTCTAAATCACTTGTGTAAAAACACACGCTCTACGTCTTGTCCGTTTAAAGCTCCGCATGTGTATTTGAAAGCTGTTGAAACTGAATTTGTTTTTTTATTTGCATACAGCGTGACCCCAGCGCTCGTCCTGCTGCCGGTCCTTCTGTCGTCCACGCGGCTGAAGGCACTCGAACCGCCGACCCGGAGGACCCGTTTGGGTCCGGGTGCTCAGGTTACGTGTCCGACTCGCAGCTGAACGCCATCACTCTCATGTAAGAAAAATGTCCCGCAATGAGTCTGTTTTTGCAGGTGGATGCCAAAAAATGTAGAATATAATCAAAAAGGACATTTATTTCAGCATTTTAGTTTAAGAAGGGAAGCCCATTTATAGACTGATTCCACACAGAGTGATAAACGTCAAGCATTTGCTTTTTTAAGTATTGATAATTATGACTTACAGCTAATGTAAACCCAAAATTCACTTTCTCACAAAGTTAGAATAGTACATAAATAGATTAAAAATCCTTTTTAATACAGAAATGTTATGTAACGACCATGTTATTGAAGACAACTGACTTGACAAGGCTGAAGTAGCTGGATGTTCATAGTGTGCAGCATCCAAGCATATTAATGGAAAGTTTAGTGAAAGGAAAAAGTGCACTAAAAAGTGCACTAACTAACAACAGGGACAACTACAACCTTCAGTGGACGGTGAATCAAAGCTCGTTCAAGAATTTAGGGAAGACTCAAAAGGTGTGATTAGCTGGAGACTGCACTGGACAAGCATATCCAGGACATGGTCTAGAACTCATTCCTTGTATGAAGGCCCTCCTGAAACAGAGACAGTGTCAGCAGCATCTCACCTGGGCTGAGACGCTCAGAGGTCCACAGTTATCCTTCCAGATAAAGATACATGTAGTATTTTATTAGAAAATCATGTTTCTGGAGCCTGGAGGAAGAGGGGAGAGGCACAGAATCCAAGTGGCTTAATGTAGTGTGAAGTTTCCAAACCCAGTTTGTTTTGTCAGTCAGAGCAGCTGCTGACCAGAATATTTTAGAGCACTTGATTCTTCCCCCTGCTGAGAAGCTTTATCTACATCTCAGTAGAGCCACAGGCCGATCAATTCAACAATCGATGTGGTTGGATGTACAAAAGGACTAAGTATTAAGCATATAAACAAAGTTCATGGATATGCTTTTAAGTTGGCCAAGATTTCTGCATTAAAATTCTTTTTTTACTGTCATAATCTTCTGAGAAGGATCATTTTGGTTTCTCCTTAGCTTTAAGCCAAAAAAAATAAAAAAAGAACAAACAAATGCTGGATATACATGACTGTGACGAGTCCGTTTGAGAATTTCATTGTAGTCAGGCAGTGTATATTGAATCATTGAAAGGAAATAATTAGTTGTATAAATGCTTAAAAAAATATGAAAAGAGAGAGTTTAGTCACTTTTAAGTTTGAAGCTGCTTTGAAAGAAATGAAATCCCTCCCTAAAAGCTAACAAAAGTGGACAAAAAATGTAATATTTAAAGTTTTACATGCTATATGAGCTTGTATGTTATAAATGTAACCACTTATGTATGATCCAACCAACGTTTTACTTTCATCCAGCGAGGAAAGGGAGGAAGAAGAACCTGATCCCTCGGGCCATCTTGAAGATGCCACAGATCTGGTCTGCGGACTGATCAGAGAACTCTCCTCTCTGAAGTCAGTAGAAACGGTTTCTGCCTTATGTATTTGATTTACTTAAATGTTTTTTTTTATCATCCTTTTTCTTCAGCTCATTCTCTTACCCTCTAATGGAGTAATAGGAAGTGATATGTTTTATAACCCTTCACTACTTTGGTCCACTTGACAGCTGTGTTCTGATTGGCTGCAGTAGCTCTACCAGACATGGCAACATCAGTTAAACCGCAGTAGCAGATTAGTTAAATTAGTTAGATTAAATCTAATCTTGTCTAGTTAAAACTTCAAGTTAAAGTGCAACTCACCCCAAAATCAACTTTTTTTATGCTGATAAACTGTACAAACTTGGCCTAAAGGTGCTACTGTTACTGTTCAGTTTTTGTCTCAATATTTGTCTTAAAACTTAGACAAACTTTATTGTCATTTTGTATGTACAGAGTGCATACAAAACAACATTTCCTTCTCTATCTTAGAGCCTCCCTTTTGGGGTTGAACGGTGGCTATTGCTGTTTAATCGGTTTAACCTTAGACATGTACGTAGACCCCTCATTACGTCCCGGAGCGCATTCTGCATCGCCGCCATCTTGGATGGGTCTCTCCTACTCAAGGCTGGCATAGGAGCCAACAAGAGTAAACGTAGGGGAGTTACTTTGCTCGCATGTTCTGCAGCTTATGGTTGCAATAACTGGGGATAACTATTTAAAGTATATCACCTGGTGCAGATCACCATTTTGGACTGAGATTGGTTCTGAAGCTGAGATTTTACTTGGTGAGAATGCAGAAACCCAACTGACAGACCATCATTTTATGCTTATTAATTTGTTATTGCCATATTTCACAAATTAAGGCTGAATCACATTGCCAAATTAAGTATCCTGGAGTTACAAAGTACCAACATATGCAAGAAGCTGTGCAAAACAATTATTTTTCATGGGTCTTAAGCTCCAGCCCTAGTTGCTAGCAGGGTAGTGTAGGACATTGAAATGATCTGGAAATTTTAAAGAACGCTTTTCCAGCCCTTTAAAACAAAGCTGTGTATGTATTTGTGTATGCACAGCTTGCAAAAATATGAGGAAATCATTGTTGGTGTTTAGAGAAAGCCATTGTACATGTGAGAGAGTGTGGGGAATAAATTTAAATGAACAAACCAACTAGTTTCTTTGTTAAAATACAAAATGTATTTACATGTATTTCCATTTACATGTATTGATTTGTAATACCACATGTATTTTTGTTTAAGAGCATAAAACACTTAGACTTGTTTTTGTGCTGTTTTTTTCTCTAGTCGAAGGGTGATGGTCGCTCATCGAGAACTGGAGAACATGCGCCGCAAACCTTCAAGAAGCTCTGTACGTTGATTGTTCTTCAAAAGATGTTGTTCTCATGTTATTGTCCTGATTTCTCCCACTGTACTTGTTTCCAGAATGTTAGCTTTTGGCTTTGTGGATTTAGTTTTTTTTTCTAAATAAATGTTTGTGACTCATGTGACCACCATCTGTTCTTAGACTAATGTAGCAGGATCGATGAGGCGCTTTAAACTATATTACTGTGTCAAGAATTTTATGTGTTTCATTAATAAAACTGACAAGTCTCATTGCATAATAAAAACAAACAAGAAGTTACTGTTTAGATTTTGTTCACTGATCTAATATCACTTCATTACATTTACACATTCTTAATTAAGGATTATGTTAATTATTACTCGGAACTCTATAGCCTGATTTAAATAAACAAACCAAAAACAAATGGTATAATGTTGGTAATTAAAGGAGTCATCACCTGGAATTCAGACTTTTTCATGTTAAAACTTGCATGTTGGTGTTGGGCCGCAGTTAAAACCTTCCAGAAAATCAGGAGTGTGAAAGGGACTTGGTTTTTGTTTGGGCTCTTTGTACAAACCAGAAAAACCCACAAGAGCGCGCTCTCTACCAAGCGAGATTTTGGTGCTACTCCTAGATTTAACGATATTGCACTGAAGCTCAGGAGGAGAAGGCTAATGACGCTCACCTGGTCACTGCTCAGTTCACCACCAGTAAAGCTGAGGTGACAGACAACAAACAACAAGCTCTATGCTTCTGCATAAGTGATCAAATACTTATGTCATGCAATAAAATGCAAATTAATTACTTAAAAACCAGACAATGGGATTTTCTGAATTATGGTTTTACTTTCCGTCACTCACAGGTGAAGAATACCTGTGAAGAAAATGAAAGACTTCTGCATGCTTTGCCAGTAGGGGAAATCTGCAGTGTATCAAATACATGTTCCCTCCACTGTATATGCATCTGTTAAACTAATTTTATAGTTGCTTGCTTGTATAAAGTTTATATTTTATCTACTTCTGTCTTCACTGATTTTTAGCTGTGTTTTAAAATTATCTTTTAATTTACTAAACAGGATTAAGAGCTGTCCATCCTAAGGGTGCTGAAGGTGTGGCTCTGTCCATGGTCCTTAGTCAGAAGGTCTATATGGACACTGTCCCAGCAGTTTCTTTCTTTTGTGTGTGTGTGTGTGTGTGTGTGTGTGTGTGTGTGTGTGTGTGTGTTTGCGTTTTTACTGAACAGCAGTTTTACGATAAGAGATAAGACAGGCTTTATTGATCTCACAGTGGAGAAATTCACTTGTCACACATCGGCTTAATAAACAAAAGAAGGTGCCAAAAGGAGGAAAAGGTGCATAAGGTATAGAGTGTGTCTACATATATACAGTGTATCAAAAAATGAAAAATAAAATAAAAGTACAAAGGAAATAAAGCAGATATTTAGGATGACTTATGTACATTCATGTGACATGTGATATATACAAATGGATATATGTGGATATATGTATATATATGGAAATTATATATGTGTGTGTTTGTTTTCCTTCACTTTAGGCTGCTTTATGTTTTATAGAAACTAAATTTGTGTTTTTATTTTACATTTGTTTTTAATTTAGCTATAGTTGGTGATTTCACTTGTTTCACTTGTGTAGACAAATGCAATATACAAGTATAAGTAATTCTTCTGTTCCTTGTCCATGGAATCATCCATTTGCATTTATATTTACTGTATTTTGATGTAGTTATAGTTTTTACAGCTCATATTCAGTTATATTACTTATGTGGTTAATAATAATTTCATATTTAATGCATATGTTTGGTAACTGAAGCAGCTTCCCAAGAGATGCTTTTATGAGTCTCTCACACAGATAGAAACTGGTTCAGTTCCTATCCTGATGGAGACAGAGTGAAGGCTGGAAACCAGAGGAAACAACCAAAAAGTACAATTGAAGAGGAAAAATTTTCCTCTAAGGTTCCCACATTTCCATCAGATTAATGGTGTCTAAAGCTGCTCTGACTGAATCACAGTCCAGATTTTATTCCAGAATCAAGTGAGACACGACTTGCTGATGTTTGATTCAAATGAATGACTATAAGGTAGAAACTGGATCAAAGAACCCAAAATAAGTTGTTTAATTTCTGGTTTGAATTCAGTTTTGATTAAAGCTAGTAATTCCTGTTTGATGCATGGATCATTGTAGTAACTCCACATTTCAACCCTCTTTAAAATTCTTAAAATCTAAAAGTCTCTCAGCTGCTGCAGAAAGGATTTCCAACGCTCACCAAGAGAGAACCTGGAGCAGATGAAACAGAAATCCTAATTAAGTTTTAGATTTTACCTTCAAAAATAAATAAATAAAAAATATTTGATTTGAAATTGAAGAACCCATCATTTACTCACTGAGCAGTTTGCAGAAACGGATAAAATTACCAGAGTTGCTCCAACATTTGCAGAAGACTTCTAAAATATAAAAAAGTCCAAACAGCAAACATGCAGCCTGAAAACCTTACAGTTCAGCTTCATTACATATTTAATGGTTACAGGCTGAAAATGAATCAGAAAAAAAGATCAACTTTCCAGTTTCATCAAATTCAGATAAAATGACATGTGCTTAACTACTAAATGCAGCTTAGTTTTTATTTCATCACTGGTTCAAAGGGGCAAACAATATCAGACACTAAATTACAGACACAATTTAATAAAAAAGGATTGAAATCTCTAAGCGCAGAGTTTGCCATCATGATCCAGTCAGAGTTTCTATAAACTCAAACTGCAGCAGCTTCAATGTCTGTGGATCACCAGGATACAGCTCAGCTTCTATCCTCTACAAAGATGGTGACCGCCACGACCTGCAGAGTGAAGAAGGAGGAGATAAATTAGTGTTTCCAGCTTCTCTTCATCAGCTGTCAGTCAGAGATGCAGCACATCCAGGAAAAAGAGCAGCAGGGAGTTCAGTCCTGTTCAGAGCAGCTGTGGAGTGGAGCTGCACACATTCTACCATGGTAGAATAATGGTACAGGCTAACATCATAATTTTAAAATAATGACAGTAGTTCAATGGTATTTTAATGTAGCCTGATAAAAAATACCAGAACCCTCAGATAAAAAAACTAAATCCGTGACAAAGCACCTTGGTTTCTGATACGTGTGACCACTGTGTGAACGGATAAGGCACCAGGATTGACTACACCTGGTTTTTCAGGTTCAGACAGGATATCTGGAAAATACCGCCTTAATCCACCATCTTGGCTTTTGAAACAGCCCTTATCTTTCTCTACCCACTGAGAAACGGCAGATTTACTAGGTTCAGTACAGTATTGCTGACAGTAGGTGGACTTACTCCAACCATTTACTTACAGAATTTCCAACCTATAGTCTGGACTCTTTACAAGATGCTCCAGCTGTTGAACATCACACTCCTTCAGGTTGTTTTCTCTCAGGTCTAGTTCTGCCAGATGGGAGGGGTTCGACTTCAGAGCTGACTCCAGAGACGTACAACTGATCTTTGACAACCTGCAGCACACCAATCTGAATAAAGAATAAAACATGTGAGCTGAAGCCAACACGGTGCAGGCTAAAACTAAAATATAAACAAATAAATGATGTAAACAAATAAATGAACAAATAAAACTGTAAAGAATTAATTTTACTAAATTCAAAAGTCCCAGAAACATGATACACTTATGTCTAATATTTGATCCAGTAAAACTGATTTAAAGAGTTAAACCAGCAGAACCAAACATGTTATGTCGTGTGAAGATCCAGATCAAGGTTTGCTATTAGTGTCTTCTTGGAGAAATGAGTGTTAGACAAAGGGCAGGACTGCAACACAATACTTACATTTTAACAACACAACCAACTTTAACGGCAATAATAAATACAAGTGAAAAAGTTCAGATGGAAAATCTTCCAACACATTCCAGCATTTCTCTTGGTTTCTGTTTGTCTTCCGCTGACCGCCCGTTTAATAGCTTAATTGAATAATAGTTTAATCAAAGGAAGAATGTATGGATATTTAATAAAATTGTGTTTCCATAGAGAAATCCTGCATCTTCTCCCTGACTTTTTTTTTTTTGAAGTGAAAAAAAAAAGAAGTGAAAGTGAAGTGACTTCAATAATCAACCCAGTCACACTGAAATTGTGTAAAAGCCACATTGGTCCACGAGGGGAAGCGTAGTATTGTTACAATTTGGCTCCTTAATATGTTTTAGTCCTATGGTTTATTTGGCCTGTTCATTTACATTGGCTTGAAACACGGTCACGTGACTATCATGTTTCTACCAGCCAAAAAATAAGAAAGAAAGGCCAACATCAGACGCTTTCATGTCTCATCTTGACCACGTCCCCCTCGGTCCCTCCTCCTTCCTGTGCACCCTCATCACGTTTCACCATTGCTGGTGTGATAAATAAACTGGTGCTGAGATCAGCTTTCCTGACCCACGATACTGTTCTTACTGTTTACCCTATGAAAGGTCAAGGAACAGGATCTAGAAGCAGGGGCCAAGAGTTATTATTAGGGGTATTTGGATGGAGCTTAGGAAAACAGCGGGTAATGAAGAGCGGAAAGAGGAAGCAGAAAAGTTAGGACTGTTCCAAGGGTCCCAGGCAGCCAGAGGGCTCCAAAAAAGGACATTTTATACATTTAATTAAGATTTTGGAATGATTTAGATTTTCTTGTCATGGTGCCTGAAATTCCTGGTTGCACCCTGCATAATCTGGTGTGTGACTGGACTAGAATGGCGACTTTAGAAGAAGAAGAAGAAGATGGGGAAATGGATTTGGATGACTGGAATCCTGAAGTAAACAGAAGAGCAGATGTAGGAGGGATTACGAGTCAAGTAAGTAAACGTAATTTGGAAGAGAACAGTTCAGATGAAGGCAGTGGGTTTGTGTGGAAACGGGCTGTGAAAGAGGAAATAATAAAAAAAAAAACATCCTCAAATTTAGAAAGAAAACGGTCATGTTGGTTTAAATCTGACAGCAGTATTTAGGGAATTAAAAAAGAAGCTAGGAGATGTGGAAATGGCAAATATTTTGAGGAACGGAAGCTTATATGCCATTACTGTGCTCAGTTTAGTAATAAGAAAATGACACTTCTTTGTGTAACTTTGTTCTAACTAAACATATCTCAGATTTTGTTTTCAATATATGTTATATATTGAAAATAGTTATCATTTTTATCGTTCTCAAAATAGTACCACACGTCATGCTACATTGTGAGAAGTACGAGGAAAGGAGAGAAATGATACAAAATGTTAAAATGGAAAGAATTCATTTTGATTTAATAGAAATGCTTACAATAAACTAAAGAGATAAGCACTGTGGAATTGTTTTTCATTATTGTATAACAATCAAAATGATTCTGAGGATCTGAGTTCTTTTTTTGGTGTGAGGATTCTTTTTTGAGTTGGTTTGTTTATATAAGCAGTAGTCATTTTTATCCACATTCCATACCATTTGGTGGAGGTAACACACCATTTTTTGCCAACCACCAATAATATTCCATGAAGAAGAAGAAGAGACAATAATTTGTTCAGATTTCAGCTCAACATCAACCAGTTTAAAATACAGCCACACATTTTATTAGAAATAAAACAATCAAAAAAAAAGGAAAAAAAAAAAGAAATAAAACAATCATTACTTAGAATACATATGGTGGGATTAACAGTTGTATTTATTTGGGTTCCAGCACATATTGGGATTAAGTGACATGAAACGGCAGACTGGAAAGCAAAAAAGGCAGGACTGATCAACCTTGCAGTGACTACAAGCAAATCAGAAGCAAAAAGTGCAATTAAACGATTGAAGGAAAAGTGGCAGAAAGAATGGAATGACGATAAAAGAAGACGGTATTATAGGATTCAAAAGAGTAGGAGTGATGAGAGCAGGAGCGAGAAACTATTCGCAAGTTTAACTTGGGAATAGTTAACTACTCGCAAGTTAATTAATTATTAACTATTTGCAAGATTAAGATTTGGACATAGACTTAATAGCTCATTATTTATAATTCAATGACATAATACGGGAAGCTTTCAATATTGTGGAGAACGTGAAACAATGGAATATATTATTTTAGCTTGTGGGAGATTTGAGATGGAGAAAGATTAATGTGGGAGGAATTTAGGAAGAAGAACATTTAAGAAACATTTAATTTACAAAAAACTTACTGCAGGGAGATTCAGAACGTAAAATTATTAACATTTGTATTAGTTTTTTCGGGAAAACAAAGTTGATTAACAAAATATGATAATGCATTTATAGAACAATATAGATGTTTTGAGTCGCACTCCATATCAGTAGGTGGCGGTAATGCACTTTAAGTTATTTGCCAACCACCATAACGAAACAAGAAGAAGAAGATGATGTTTACGAAGGTAAAATGGCAGAGAAAGTGCAGCCAGGAATTCCACGTTCAACATTACTGGTAACAGCTCCTCCCGCTAAAAAACCAAAACCAAGAAAGTCGGCGGCAGAAAAGGCTGCTACGAAAAGGGCTCTGGACAAAGCCAGAGGACACACCAGAGTCTACATCGGTGAAGCCCTTGAGCGGTGGAGGCAATTAAGGACTCTGAAGGGCCTGAAAAGCGACCCAGAGGTTGCTGTTTATCTGTTGGACAGGTCAGTATCTGTTTAGCTTTGGGGGGGATTTGATATTTGCATGAAGTATGTAACATTTGCCACCTCAGCCATTTTTATAGCTCGTATTAGCCCAACGTTAACCTGTGGCGTCTCTGCATTTTTTGGGCCAGTGGGGCCTGGCCTCACCAGCAGATGTCACTGTGGAGCTCTATGTTCGCAATAAATCAGTGGAACAGGATCGTTCATAGAGTAATATTGTAAAAAAAAAAAAGACCGATTCCTTTATCAATAAAAATATGTTATAAACATTTGTCTATATATCTAAGTCTGCCTGAAAACTGACTAACCCACCACCGTTTGTTTAAATAAACATCTGAGATAGCAGTGCGCATGCCCAACATGCTCTCTCGCTCCAAGCTCAGATCGTCCAATCAAAACACTTGAAATGCACATGTTACGTTTACGTTCTGCCGAATAGTATGTGACAATCTAGTGCTGGTTGTCCTTGCTGCCTCATTGAAGGATCGACGTGAATCTTTTCTGTTCAATAAATTAACAATATGAGTGATCTTTTATTAGTAATTTTGTATAAAACATTTAATTACATTTAGCTTATATAAAATGCCATTTCTAATGTGGTGGTTTATACTAACTTATCTGTTTAATTTAAATTTAATTGACCAAAGTCAGGTTGTATGCATCACAAAAAATTTGTTGTTGCAGGAACGCAACAACAAAGGGGCACATGGGTGCAAGTATTGGGACAGGGCCTTAGTCGGTGCAGCAGAATGATACCCGACTTAGGAATTCATGATGGCTGCTACTCGCAGCAACATTGAGTAAAACCTCAAACCTCGACTGGTTGTAGCAACTCTAGTCACAAAATACCAACTAGAACAGCGTTATTGTCGTTATTGTTTTAACAACAGTGCGAGCGACCCTCCTCCCCACTGTCCGACAAGAGGGAAACTGGATCGCAAAAAGGCGGAGATGACTTAATCTGCGACTTGTGAGTTCCGACCTCCGAGGCAAAAGCAATACGCAA
The DNA here is from genome assembly GCF_011125445.2 of Fundulus heteroclitus. NCBI lineage: Eukaryota > Metazoa > Chordata > Actinopteri > Cyprinodontiformes > Fundulidae > Fundulus > Fundulus heteroclitus. The sequence goes on along the minus strand of NW_023397384.1, from coordinate 903,675 downwards.
ATACTGCACATCTAACTTAGGATCTGTGCTTCTTGCACATAGCATTTGAGCGTTTTTACTCGACGCATTTCATACTGCCCGCTGGTTAGGGGACGCTTGTATTGAAGAGGTTATAGGATATGGTATTATTATCATATTGCACAACCATAGTCGCCATTGTCTGCATTATAATCGTGACAAAATCAAGTTGATATATATATATATATTGGCTTTGAACGGGATGCTTTACAACTGTAGTGATGCAGTAATTTATGTTTTTGTAGATATGAGAACAGAACAAGTTCCACGCCGTCAAAACACAGACTGACGAGACCCCCACCTGTTTCAACCATTGGTCCCAAGTCTCTGTCTGACTAGTGAGTTTTGCTGCCGCTATGAACTTTGACTGCCATTGTCTTTGGTGGGATATATCCATGTTTAAACATCTGTCTATCCTATCTAGCTTGTTTGTTTTATGTATTGGTGATGATTCTCAGTCATACAGGTCATAATCAATCCAAAAAGGTTAAAAAATATAAACAACTAGACTTCTTTTCTGAATCTGAAGACGTTTCGCTTCCCATGATGGGGAGTGAAATGTCTACAGATGCAGAATAGAGGTCTAGTTCTTTTTATTTTTTAGCCTCTTTTGGATTGTTTTATGTGTATTAAAGTGCTCCTCGACAGATAAGTCGGCAAAAAAAAAATACTATTACACATTTTATTCATGGTTTGAATTAATATATTTCTCTGAATTTCTTTTTCCATAGCATTGTGTGGGAAGTGGACGACAACACCCGGACTCCAGATACGGACACACAATCTGTGTCCTCACTAGAAGAATGAGGACATAGATTGTTATTTTTGCTCATATGGACAGTTCTGGGTTCTATGCACAGTATTGTTCCTATACTGCCATGGACAATGAATTCAAACCAATGATCTGTATGGTCAATATCGACAAGCATGTGACCGTCTGTTTTGTATATATATTTTTTTGTAATAAAACAAAGTGTTATACCACATCTGTTGTCATTATTCATTTATAATTTAAGGGGGTGAGAAATGTAATAGCTTGTTTAGGAAAAGCATCATGTTCTAATTTTTATTCAGATGTAACAAAATCTAAATAATAAACTAAACTCGGTTAAAAAACGGACTGTACACCTCAGGGCCCATTTTACAGGAATGTGTAAAGCAGTACACGGGACTCAAGAGTTAATGCTATGCACACCCTACAAGAAAATGTCTGACATTCCCTGTACTTTGTGGAAAATTCAACATTTACAAAACAATCAGGTTCTATATGCTTTTTGATGACAATCCTGGTGAGAAGTATACATAATATTTGCAGAATATTTTCATAATCTTTGTTCAGGGAATGTAGACAATCTTTCATTTATTAGTTTTGCCAATGACTTCAGTGTCTTCTAAGAAAAAAATTGACAATGTTAAACTTTTCTACTGCTGTAAGGTGGTTGCTATGGATGCAACATTGTTGTCTGTATAAAAAAATAAAAAAAAGCATCTGGAGTTGGATGCATTTAGATGACGTCCGTCCATCTATCTTTACCCGCTTATCTGCGCAGGGTCACAAGAGGGCTGGGTACACTCTGAACAGGTCACCAGTCCATCACAGGACAAACACCCATCCATGCACACACTCACACCAAAGTATATATAGAGTAACCAATTAATAGTCATCTTTTAGATTGTGGGAGGAAGATGGAGTACCTTGGAGAGAATCCGTGCATCATGCATGCACAGGGTGAACATCACTGATCTCTATTATACACTAGAGTGCTAATTGCCCGCTGTTAGAACGAGTCGCTGTGAAGCCACCAGCCGCCATATTGGTACTCCCTATTTTCCTCCAGTAACTAGGGAATATGTGCGCTACAGCATCAAATAACGAGGATTTTCTCATGTTCAGGGGGGGCTTAAAACTTTTAAAATGTCAAATGCCATATACTTTTATGTTATGTACTAAAACTATCAAGTAGTGAGAAGGTCATGTGCTGAAATATTTAGCTTTTTTTTCATTAAAATATATCTAACATTTATAAATAACAATATACAAAAACATATACTTATATATACATATACACATACTTATATACACACACACACACATATATATATATATATATATATATATATATATATATATATATTTTTTTTTAGATGAATAACATGTAAATATTTCAGCGCATAATTTCCTAGTAGCTGATAGTGTTAGTACATCCACTGACTGTAGAATTACCTGTGAAACGTTTTCCCACAGCCAGAAAAAGAGTAGGGAGGAGCAAGATGGCGGTCAGTGACTTCAGTTTTTCGGCAAAATCAGCACTCCAGTGTATTATATAGCTCAGTAGTGAACATGCAGAAAGACATTTTGATGATTTGTGGCCAAATGTGCACAATACACTGCCTGGCCAAAAAAAAAAAAAAAAAAAAAAAAGGTCACACTGCTTAGTTAAGTCCAGGTAGCTACTTTTTTTTTTTTTTTTTTTTTGGCCAGGCAGTATATTTTCATAATCTTTGGCAAAACTAAGAACTTAAAGGTTGTCTACATTTTCTACTATTATGAAAAGATGATGCGTACTTCTCAATCCCTTGGGCCACCGTGCCACAGATCCTGGTCAGAGCCGTCTGCGTTTGCCTGCACCAGGGCTTTATTCTTTATTCTAAAACCTTTTAAAAGTAACTCCATGTCAGACTGAATACCGGGGTCTCTGTTTGTCTGTCTGGGCATAACAAGATCAAGCACAAGGCCCACGCCGGATTCTGGTTAGTATCAGCACTTAACTAAAACATGGAGTCTTACCTCAATATCTGTAGTTTGCAGCCGGGCGTCTGTAGAAAACCGCAGACCTCCTTCACTCCTGCATCCTTCAGGTCTTTGTTCTGACTCAGATCCAGCTCAGTTAGGTGGGAGGGGTTGGATTTCAGCGCTGAGACCAGAGAAACACAGCTGAGCTCTGACAACCTGCAGCCCTCCAATCTGAATAAAGAATAAAACATGTGAGCAGAAGTCAGCAGGATGCAGGTTAAAACTGGAATACAAACAAAAAAACAAATGTGGGAAATTAATTGTCCTGGAGTTTAAAAGTCATAGAAACTCGATGAACTGATGTTTAATATTTGATCCAGTCTGAATCAGAACATTTGGTGTTTTTATTAGTCTCCCCTTGAAGAAATGAGTGTCACTGTTTTCAGAAGCTGAGCTTGTTTTTGATCTCGTCAACGGCGTTAGTTTTTACGCCGGTGCAGATTTAAGAATTGTTTTGTCTTTAAGGGCTCAGGGACAAAGTAACTTTGGGTGCTTCCAACATCTCCAAATTTTTCATGTCAAACAGAAAACTCTGTTTCAGAGGTGCCTAAACCTTCACCTGAAAGTACTCCTCCTCCGCTCTGGTGTCTGGAGGACAAATTTGTTAAAAATTATTTTAAGCTGTGCATTCACTCGGCATTTATGTTGGAAATATTTAGGAGCTTATCGGTTAATTTGTTTGGGAACCAGGGAATTTTCACCATCCATGAAATGTCTAGTTCTCCTCCATCAAACATGGTGGACTAAGTTTCTAATGTGTAACTGAAATCAAGACAATTTAAGCACTGATAAAAAAGAAGTGATGAAATTCAATATTTTACAATATCAACAACCATTGATTGACAACGTAAACAATAAAACATTACTTCTATTGTACCTGGTTGAATTTTAACAAAAGCACTATGTTGTTTTGGTGAACAAATTGCTGTTTAATGGCCATTGTGTTCATTCTTTCCTTGCTAATTGCTAATCTATTTATGCCCAGGATCTGCACTCACAGCAGCTGAGGGATGTTCCACTAAAGCAGTAGGTTATTCTTGATGCAAGTGGCAGGGTCTATTGTACCTACATGGCTGGTATGGTCAGCTCGAGTGCCAGAGTAGTTGTTGATGTAAAGATGTGAATAAGAAAGAGATATTAAGCAATCTTATCTTTTCTCGTCATCTGAATCTCAAACTGAAGCTTCTCAGTCATTAATTAACATAATTTGGCTTAATTTTCCTTTTTTTGCACATCCATCCAAAACATCTTAAATCAAGAAATGTAAAATAAAGTTCATTATGAAAAACTTAAGAAAATGATTCATTTACAGCATAATTGTTTCTTATTACAAATTTGGATAGCAAGTTACATTTAAAGAAAATGAATTAGTATAAATATATTAATTAAACTACGTATTAAAGTACCAGTGAATGATTTTACTCGGATGAATGGAGAAAACTAACCTCAGCAGCTTCAGTTTACAGACTGAACTCTCCAGTATCTCACACAGATGCTTCATTCCAGAGTCTCGCACTTCGTAGATCTCCCTTATTTCCAGCTCAGTCAGATGGGACGGGGTGGACTTCAGAGCTGAGGCCACAACGTCACATTCAGTCTGTGACAGGCTACATCCAACAAGTCTGTGATTAGAGAAATAATAAAGTCAGTTCTAATTAAACCAGTCTAATAAACACAGATAAACAGATAAACCACGATAGCAAAACCGTGATCTCATCGTCTGAGGGACATTTGCTCGTTACATCAATTTGATGTGACATGACATAGCAAATCTCTTCAAGTCCTGTTTTGGCCCAGGCTTTTGGTCTTTGACCTGATTACAGAGTCGGCTGTGGTCCTTGTTTAGGTCATGGGTTCGACCGTGTCTCTGGTTTTGTTAAAAGCTCCATTTAATCAAAGCGATGGAGCGAAACAGAGAAGCGGAGAAACAGGGTAAAACATCTCAGGCTTAACATTCACTGAACTACACCTAAGGTTTGAGCAGGAGCCATCTTGGCACCCTGTTTCTTCATGCTGAGCTCTGATCGTCTGCTGCAGGAACTATTTGGATACACAGAAGGCCTCAATGAACGTGATGTTAAAACATTATTTTCATTAGAAGATGAAGGAACCTAATAAATCAGTGGAGCTAAAATCCTAATAGGCACAACGTGTGGGATGACAAAGATCAACCAATTAGGATTGAATATTTTATTGATCTATTTTCTATTTAGACTTAACCTTTTTTAGAATCATAGCTCCACTCTGCCTGCAACAACCGATGGATACACCAGGATACACCAGGATACACTCTAGACAGGAGGACAATCTGTCTGAACAATAAATGATTTTATTAAATCAAATTTTGATATTACTTTAGTAAAACAACAGAACTACAAAACAGGATTTGGCTGTCTACTGTTTGTAAACGTAATCAATGCATATTCATTTAGCTCCACCTTTCATAATGTCTGTGAATGAAAGGCCAGTTTTCTCTGCAGCATCTGATGGACCTGCAGCATCAAAGACTTTTATAGCTCTTATGCCATTTTAGGAAAACATCTTAGTTCCTCAAATTCTAAGATATTTCTCAGAACCTTCATTTTGTATTTATTTTATTTAGTTGCTGCATGGACAGTGCATATTAATACCATTTATGTCAATATGCCGCGGTTAGACTGAAGGCTGTTTTTCACCTGCAGTGGTAAGATAAAAGTTACTCACAAAGCCTCTTAGTCCTTTAGAGCGCTACTAAAGTGAAAAATGTTATGAATACTGAGGAGTTTTTCTTTAGCAAACCTACAAGTTTACTTTGCAGGAAAGATGGCAGAAACAAAAGAGCTGTTTGGTTGAGCCACCATCTAAACACTGGCATAAATGAGCAGATAAACTTCTTTAACAATTCAATGTTTAAATGTTATTTATATAGCAGCAATTCACAAAACATGTGTCATCTCAAGGCTCTTTACAAAGTCAATTCAATTAAATCCTCCAGATAGATTGGTCAAAAAGTTTCCTATCTAAGGAAACCAAGCAGATTGCATCAAGCCTCGACAAGCAGCATTCACTCCTCCTGGAGAAGGGCGTAGAGCCACAGTGGACAGTCGTCTGCACTGTCCATGGCTTTGCAGCAATCCCTCATACTGAGCATGCATGAAGCGACAGTGGAGAGGAAAACTCCCCTTTAACAGGGAGGAAAACCTGTTAATGGGGTCCAGCAGAACCAGGCTCAGTGTGAGCGGCCATCTGCCTCGACCGACTGGGGATTAGAGAAGACAGAGCAGGAGAGATAAAAAAAGAAGCACAGAAGCCCACATTGATCCAGGAATCCTTTCTATGTTAGAGAGTGCAGTGGCAGGTGATCTGATCAATCCACTGTTGTCAGTATAAGAAATGAAGGAAATGACACGGGAAGAAACAAATACGTTGTAAAAACGCCGTAAGGGAACATGTCTGCCTCATCGAAGGGCAGGGCTCTCAACTCTCACACATTGACGGTATGACTTGCATTTTCCTGACTTCACAGACAGACACTTTACATTCCTCGCGCTGAAAACTAAAGCCCATAATGAATGGGCTGTGGATTTTTTGTTCACTGCGCTGTCCGTTCAGAGCTCAGTTAAAGCCCGGCTTCTGCGGAACTGTTCCGCCTTCTTTCACAGCTTGTGGGCATTTGTGATTCCTGCTGCAATTAGTGTTAAAAGAGAAGCAGAGGAAGAGCTGGAACAGCGCCGTTTAGTTTAATAAAACTGTAAAACTTTAGTCCTGTCACTGGTAACCTGTTCAGGATGTACCCTGGGTTCATTAACTGCTAGAGGCAGGCACCCAACCTCCCACCCGGCATGGAAAAGCAGGTATAGAAAATGGATGACATGTTAAACTACAAAAAAAGTTTGATGGAATAGTTCTATGTTTATTAGAGAAAAAACAAACATTTATTTCGTTTTATTTTTCAAGCAGCTCTCATTAACTATGACTGATATCAGCAACTATCTGAAGAACATTTAAGCTAAAATTCATTGGCAAGAATTTTTAAGCGACATTTGGAGCTCTCTGGGAGAACCCTGGGAATTGTTGTGAATCTGTGCACTGGTCATTATTTATAGAGAGTTATTGAATACAGTCCACATGTAATTCAGAAAAACTGATCTCCTCTTCTCTTCTCTTTTCCTTGCCTTTCTCTTTTTGGTTATTTCACCTTTGTTGTATGGTTAAGAATGAACAGTATAATTGTATTTCCTAAAACCTAAAACATCCTCTTGAACATTAAGGCAGAAGTTGTTGCAAACTATGGGCTGCGTGAATGCAGGTGTATCCAACATGGTTGAATGACTGTGTTTTTTAAAGTAAAGTTCAATATGTTGAAAGTCAAGTTAGACTCGTCGCTGTGACGTCATGGAAAGGCAAAAGGAGGCTTTGTAGCAATTCACAGGGTTAATTACCTAAAATGACAGCAAACGCTGACATGCAGCTAAGATAGACGTCAGCTATGAGGAATAAAAAGAAAACAGAACAACAAAAACCAGGGAGCCGTTGGATTGATTTGTGAAAGAATGTCTCGCTCTCTGGAGCTCAGAGAACTGCCGCGCGGTTCTGTAATAGGAAGGCAGTCAACTGTCAGTGGTATTATATATATCATCCACCTTAACTTTGTACTTCTCGCTAATAATATTATTAAAATCTATAGAATTCTATCTTAAAATCTTGCATTTCACGTTTTAAATACGGGGAATGTACACAGACTAAATGGAACGCGGCCCTGCTTTGGTGACACCAGCTTCTGTAGCTCCAGCTTACGCAACAGCAGCTAGAACATGTCACCATGAAATCTTGAGCGAAACTTATAAGTGAAAGATTGTCTACGTTCCCTGAGCGCAGGTTATGATTTTGGCTAAACGTGTCATCAAAATGCATACAGCAACAGACATTTCCTTAAATTTCCAGGATTAAATGACTAATGTCTCAGCAGGATCTGGAAAAACTAATCCATGCGTTTCATTTTAGTTGACTTGATCACTGCAACAACGTCTTTACAGGTCTGCCAAAAAAGTCGAACACACAGCTGCAGCTGATCCAGAACGCTGTTGCCGGCGTCCTCACTAAGACTAAGAACGCCAGTGAACGCTGGAGATAGGCACCAGCAACCCCCGGGGATTAGGATAAGGGATTAAGCGGTTTGGAAAATGGATGGATGGATGGATGGATGGATGAAATTTGATCAATCTACCTGATTTGATTGAATTTGACTTTGAAAAATGCCTTGAGATGACATGCATCATGAATTGGCGCTATTTAAATAAAATTGAATTGAACTGAAAAGATTCTAAAAAGGTGAATAATGGGGTAGCAGCCCAATGAGTGAAGACATGTTTAAAGTTTAAAATCTTTCTCTGGCTGGTTGTATCATTCATAATAAACAGATAATTTCTAGACTTCTCAAAGTTTTCTAGTCATCTCAATAGTCCATCAAAACTGATAAAAGGTGAATAAAAAAAAAAAAACAATAACAAAAAGTGTCTACCAGCAGCAACATGTGAGCTGTTCTGCATGAGCTGAACATTCAGGACAGCCATCTACTCATCTTTTCTCCTCACAAATTCTTATTATAATTCTTAAATTATAATTTCATAATTTCATTTTAATTTCAAAGCCCCCAAATAGTCTTGAATGAATAAATGAATAATGAAGAACCAACAGGATGAATATAGTCCTTAATCAGAATCACACAATGAAGACATGTGGACTCACCGAGCCTTTCTGCAGTTCCTCACAGCAGGAATCAGCCTCAGTCGTCCGGCTTCTGATGTGTTGTACTTCTCCAGGTCCAACTCATCCAGAACCTCCTCTGACATCTGCAGCATGTAGGCCAGAGCCGAGCAATGGATCTCCGAGAGCTTCTTCTCTGATCTTTTCTCTGACTTCAGGAACTGCTGGATCTCCTGGTAAACGGAGAGGTCGTTAATCTCCATCAGACAGTGGAAGATGTTGATGCTTCTGTCAGGAGAGATGTCATCGGTGTTCATCTCCTTCAGATTGTTGATGACCATCTGGATGGTTTCTCGACTGTTCCTTGTCTGACCCAGCAGGCCTTCCAAGAGTCTCTGGTTGGACTCCACAAAGAGGCCATGAAGGAAGCGAACAAACAGGTCCAGGTGGCCATTTTTACTTCTGAGGGATTTCTCCATGATTCTCTTCAGGAAGACATCCAGAGATGAGTAATTGTGGTATTTCCCCAGGAAGTTCTCCATCACCTTTATGTTTCTGCTGGTGAAACAGTGGAACATGTAGACTGCAGCCAGAAACTCCTGAATGCTCAGATGAACAAAGCAGTAGACCGGATTCTGGAAGATCACGCTCTCTCTTTTGAAGATCTCTGTAAAAACCCCCGAGTACACCGAGGCCTCTGTGACCTCCACACCACACAGCTCCAGGTCTTCTTGGTAGAACAAGATGTTTCCTTTCTCTAGATGTTCAAATGCCAGCCTCCCCAGCTTCAGAAAAACCTCCCTGTCAGCCTCCATCAGCTCCCGCGGACTCCTCCCTAGTGCTTCTTGGTACTTGTTCTTCTTCCTCTTTGTCTGGACCAGCAGGAAGTGTGAGTACATGTCAGTCATTGTCTTGGGCAGCTCTCCTCGTTCATCTGTGATCAACATGTTCTCCAGAACCATGGCAGTGATCCAGCAGAAGACTGGGATCTTACACATGATGTGGAGGCTCCTGGAGGTCTTGACGTGGGAGATGATTCTGCTGGACAGCTCTTCATCACTGAACCTCCTCCTGAAGTACTCCTCCTTCAGGGCGTTGGTGAAGCCTCGCACTTCCGTTAACCTGGCGACGCAAGAAGGAGGGATCTGATTGGCCGCTGCAGGTCGGGACGTTATCCAAACGAGAGCCGACGGAAGCAGGTTCCCCTTGATGAGGTTTGTCAGCAGAACGTTGACTGGTGACTTCTGCGTGACGTCAGAAACCGGCCGACTGTCGCTGAAGTCCAGAGAAAGTCTGCTTTCATCCAGGCCGTCGAAGATGAAGAGAAGTTTACAGACGGCCAGCTTCTCTGCTGGGAGCTTCTGGAGGGTCGGATGGAAAACATGGAGCAGCGAGAGAAGACTGTGCTGCTCCCCTCTGATCAAGTTCAGCTCCCTGAACGAAAGCAGAACCACCACGCTGACATCTTGGTTCTCCAGGCCCTCGGCCCAGTCCAGAGTGAACTTCTGCACTGAGAAGGTTTTTCCCACACCAGCGACGCCGTTGGTCAGAACCACTCTGATGGGTCCGTGTTGGTCCGGTAAGGCTTTAAAGATGTCGTGGCACCTGATTGGAGAGTCGTGGAGGTTCTGGGTCTTGGAAGCTGCCTCCAGCTGCTTCACCTCGTGTTGGGTGTTAACCTCTTCACTCTGTCCCTCTGTGATGTAGAGATCAGTGTAGATCCTGTTGAGCAGGGTTCTACTTCTTGTTTCACCAGTTCCTTCGGTCACACATTCACATCTCCTCCTCAGACTGATCTTGTGCTCCTCCAGAACCTCCTGCAGACCAACATCTGCTGAAATAAAGAAAAGACAACAGAAGGAAAAACATGATTTTGTGATGAAAGCTGTAGTTGGTAATCCTGTTCAGAAACTATACTGTACTATACTGGGTTAAATGATCCTTCCATCCTGACAGTAATCAATACATTATGTATTTTTAAAAAAGAGGTTAAAAAGAAAGTGTGATCTCTGTGAGAGCTGCAGGCCTGTAAAAACTCTAACCAATCACCGCCATTCGTACCAAATGGCAGCGATTGGTCAGTTTTGGTCATGCCCTCACCCTTATCTATTGGTTTTCCCACATGCCAGTCATTCTGATGCGCTCACGTAAAGCCAATGTGCGTGCGCCTGTATTTATGTAGTTTATCCCGTTAGCTTAGCGGTTAGCTTAGGTGTTAGCCGTTCATTGTAGCTCTGCTGCTTTTGCTGTATAATTTGAACATGGCTGAGATAGTCACAAGAAGCAAACCTCGTAAACGTTTTGAGAAGAAAAGGAAGGCCTCAGTAGAAAGAAATAAGACCAGAGTAGATTTGGGACATTTATTTATTTATTTTACACAATTCCCCTGATGAGTAACCTGGCCAGCAAGATTGATAGTGGGGAGCACTCCATGTTCTGCACATTGTCAATCTGGGACTGCTCCCATGTAATCCGTTTGAGGAAAGGAGGGACATTCAGCAGGACTTTCCTAGCTGATTGGGCGGAGCAACACCTAGTGCCCGCCTACCAAAGGTTGGACGTATCAAATTAAAATGTAAGCAGCACGCATCATGTGAAACCATAAAAAGGTAAGCTAGTCAAGGCACTTCTCGCTTTGCGTGCATAGTTATTCAAAAAGGGACTTAGGGAAACGTCCGGAAAAAAATTGCCGACTCTACTTTCATGTTGGAACAGAAACATCTGTAACATCAGGAGGTGTTATCATAATAAAATCTCTTACTGCACATAATGAGATGCTAAACAATACAAACCATCCTTAGAAGCGGAAAACTAGATGTTAGATTGTGAGCCAGCATATTTCTGCCTCTGTTTTGAGGCCAGTATCTGTTCACTGCCAGGATCTGATTCACTAAGCAGATCAGATGAAGAAACACTGACAGATATACGCGGTAGCTTTAACCCACATTAACTCTTTAGCATCATGTCACCAGTGTACTAATTTTCCTGTTTCTGGCCTTATCTACAAACACAGCAGCTACAGTAGAGGCAGCTCAGTGCAAAAAGGAAACTAAAAGTAAGTAAAACTGTCTTGAAATTAGTGTTTGTCCTTGATTTGAGCATTCAAGTTCCATAATCTGCCAATGGAATACGATTGTTGCACTTAAAATAGGAATAACTCATCTTCATCATCTTATTTCAAATGCAGTATATCTAATTATTTTATTTTAGGTGTCAAAATACTCATTCTATTGTCAGATAACTTTATTGACCTGCTCAAATCAAGGACAAATACACTAATTTCAATAACATTTTACTTACTTTTAGTTCCCTTTTTGCAGTGAGGGAGAAAGAAAAAATTGTATCTAACAGCATTTTCCAACCATAATGAAGTAAATCTAGAGGAACTGCTCTGGTCTGCTAGAGAAACCATTGATTGTTTCAGGTAGTGCTCACATTGCAAATGGCATTTTTCATTCAAAGACTGTTTTAAAATAATAATTTCAGGCTAGAAATTAGATATGACTGATTTGACCCCCTAGAAGTAAACAGCAGATAGTTAGAAATATTACATGTTGTTTATAAAGGCTGTAGTTTGGGATCTATTATCAGGGTAAATAAAGGTTTCTGTCACTCAGAGTCTCCATCTCCGTTTTGTGAAAGCAGCAGTGCAGCAGAGGTTGTTTTTCTCACCTTTTTAATTTTCATTCATGAAAATAACCAGTAGCTTTAAAGAGATGTTCAGTTTTAAAGCATTTAGCACAAAGGGCTGAAAATAGATCCTCTTCAAAGCAAACCCAAAAGATTGTTGGGTTGTGAACACAGATGTTACATCAGTTACAGAGATTCAATGGAAATAAATGATCACAGAAAGACTCTGAAACACTTGAATTTCCAAATCCCAACTAATGACATAGAATTGGGTCCACAGAGACAATAGTAGGACGCTCTCACTGTAGATGTTCAGCCTTACCCGGTGCACAGCTGCTCCGATTGGCTGGCAGCAGCCCTGCTCCTGTTCTGGGTCTTTCTCCACACTGGGGGCAGCAGGAGGGTCCTGATGGAGCAGACTGGACCCAGTATGACATGATACACTGTCTGCAGAACCAATGTCCACAGCTGGTAGAGACCGGATCCATCAGGACCTTCTGACACAAAGCACAGCAGGACAGCTGCTCCTCCACACAAACGCTGCTCCTCTCCCTCCATCTGTGAAGACATGTCTTCATCACTGAAACAGTTCACTACCAACAGGCTGCGGTTGTCCTACTGAAGCGGAAGATGCGCATGGAGATACACAAACACTGCACCTAAAGCAGGTCCAGAACAGACCTCAGAAAGTATCTGGTTTGAAGTATTTCATTGTATTTTATTTGCTGTCTTGACTGGTCTTTCTTTTGTTGTATTTGTCCATTAAAGATATTGTCCGGGACAATAATCATTAACTTCTCAGAGTAGAAACTGCTTCCATCAGAGTCTTATAGAGACCAAAAACCGATTAAAATCTAGATTCCAGGGTAGAAAGATGAATCTTCTGCTCTAATGGTGTAACACAATTAACCAGGACTCAGTTTGCATTTATCCAAGCACTTTAGAAAGAGCCTTGTTATGTGACAGCACATTATCTGGACCTGTTAGAAGTGCTGACAAGTTATTTAAAGTTCAGGTCTTTATCGTATACAGTCAGGTCGACTACATCGGACTTCTTGATGATCCTTTGGACTTTGTTTCTGGTCCCTCTGTAATCTTATTGTCCTCATATATTACAGTCCATCCTTATTGAGTCCAGTTCTTGTTTGATTTAGGAGGTCTGCTTCCTTTTATGCATGTGGTTCTGAGCTCCACCTTGTTCTGCTCGTCTTGGCCGTTTCTGGGTTTCTTTGTCACCAAAGACATTAAAAACCAGGCTCTGTTCAACCAATATGGTTTCTCTACCTGGAAGCTAAAGCTGATGTTGAAAGTTGGCTTTAGTCCTTCTAATCTGATCTGATCAAGCTGTGACTGTTTAAATAACCACTACAGTTTAGTGCCAGAAGCAAAAGTTTATAAACTTTTCAAATAACCTTTTCCTGTTTAAATCTCAAAATATCAAAATTTACAGAACAGATGTGAGTTTAGAACTGACACAGAGGACCACAGAGGTTACAAAAATGTTTAAATTGATGAACTATATATATATATATATATTCAGGAGTTACACTGGGGGGAAGCAAGTTGCAGCAAATGGGCCGGTTCTGGGAGTCAAACACAGAACAATCCATCAAGGTCCAGAATCAAGTCAGTTTCTGACAAGAAGTCAAGGTTGGTCTCAGCAGAGTTCATCATTTAGAAACTGGTTTCTTACTCTGAGTCTGAGGGCCCAGGTTCATTACTGAAGTTTGGAGAGTGTCCTTTGGAGTCATCACTCCTCATAGACAGACAGCTGAGTCCTGGAGGTTCTGCTGTCCGTCTGTGGTTCTGACCTCTGAAACACAAACATGTCAGATCACATCAATCACTGAGAAACTCTGAGATAAAAAAACAAACACTTTAGAAGCTCTGAACACAAACTGCTGCAGAGAAGCAGAAGGTTTAATGATCCAGAGTGAAACATTGAGACGGATGTGTTGGACCAAACTGAACATTATCTTAATAACCGGGTTCTACTGGTCTGGATCACATGTGTCCAACCAACACCTGCAGGACTACAGGTAACAATTTATGATGGACGGTTGATGTGGATGAAAGTTTGAATCCCTTTAGAGAATTAAAGCCTCACAGTCTGTCTTGGAGACAATTATATTTTCTGTGATTTCATATATGACCCTTTGTGGAGATTGTGGGACACGTTATGAGCAAAATATCTGAGTTTTATCAGACTTTAGTCTCCAATCTGTACTTTGACCCTCTGTCTACAGCTGGCTGATGTGTGTGAAAGGAGCGCTGTGATTAGTTGAATGTGATGGTGGGAGCAGGAAGTGCTTTTAGGAATGTCCCAACATAGTTGTTGGTTACGGTTCCAACTCCCACAGACCTCTGAGGAACCAGGAACCCGCTAGAACTTCAGAAAAAAATCAGAAATCAAGAATCTTTACTTTCATAATGGGACCATGATTAAATTTTGGTGAAACAGCGGCTCGGGATTCACAGAAAAAACTATTTTGTTTTTTCGTCAACAGTTTGTTCTGTTCTCTCGAGGCCCAGTTTAGGTTATAACCAAACAAAGAACTAATATGATTTAAAATCCAGTTTTTGTCTTCCTGCATCAGTTTCTAACAAGAAGTCAAGGTTTAAACTCTTGTTGGTCTCAGCAGAGTCGCGTCCATCATTTAGAAACTGGTTTCTTACTCTGAGTCTGAGGACCCAGGTTCATTACTGAAGTTTGGAGAGTGTCCTTTGGAGTCATCACTCCTCATAGACAGACAGCTGGGTCCTGGAGGTTCTGCTGTCCGTCTGTGGTTCTGACCTCTGGAACACAAACATGTTGTTATTCAGATCACATCAATCACTGAGAAACTCTGAGATAAAAACCACAGAAGAAGCTCTGAACACAAACTGCTGCAGAGAAGCAGAAGGTTTATAGGATCCAGAGAGAAAAATTCAGAAGGATGGGTCAGACTAAACTGAACATTATCTTAATAACCGGGTTCTACTGGTCTGGATCACATGCATCAAACCAACACCTGCAGGACAACAGGCTCGTGTCACAGATTACAGAACCTCTGCCCACGGTGCATCTACTCTACCAGCTGAGCCACCCAGCACGCCCACAAAATATTAGAGCTCCATGATGAGGGGAAAACATGAGATATGCCATAATGTTGGTGAATGCTGCCATGATGACATGACTTGCAATAAATAAACTAACTAAACAGTATTAATGTCTTTCTGAACTGGCTTCATAGCAAACAGACTTGAGATAGTGAGTCTTTCCAGCTAAAGCAGAATGGTAGAAATGTAGTTTCTTAATGACTCGACCACCTATCTACCACTTTACCTTCTAAAATATTTGGATTCTACATTAACCAACTAAAGCCACTAAATATACTACAGTCACAGAGAGCTTGAATGCAGTCGAAGCAGTTCCTCATCAGAACCATATTACAGCCATATTGTGATAACCATTATTTTCTAATATAACCAGCGGCTGTAATCAATCTAAATCAGCTGTTTGTTTCCGCGTTTATTGGTGTATCGGTTCAGTTTTCTTTGTCAGTAACAATTTATGATGGACGGTTAATGTGGATGAAAGTTGAAATCCCTTTAGAGAATTAAAGCTGTCTTGGACATAATGACAATTTCTGTGATTTAATATATGACCCTTTGTGGAGATTGTGGGACATGTTATGAGCAAAATATCGGAGTTTTATCAGACTTTAGTCTCCATTCTGACCTTTGTCCAAGCAGATCCTGGTTTAGGCAGGACCCAGGTTCATTACTGAAGTTTGGAGAGTGTCCTTTGGAGTCATCACTCCTCATAGACAGACAGCTGGGTCCTGGAGGTTCTGCTGTCCGTCTTTGGTTCCGTCCTCTGAAACACAAACATGTTGTTACTCAGATCACATCAATCAGTGAGACACTCTAAGATAAAAACCACTGGAGAAGCTCTGAACACAAACTGATGCAGAGAAGTAGAAGGCTTATAGATCCAGAGTGAAACATTAAGGCGGACGTGTGGGACTGAACTGAACATTGTCTTAATTACCGGGTTCTACTGGTCTGGATCACATGAGTCCAACCAACACCTGCAGGACAACAGGCTCGTGTCTTAGATTACAGAACCTCTGCCCACGGTACAAACAACAGGGCAGGCTGCGGCCTAGCCTAGGGTGTGATTACTTTGTCTCTGCTCTGGTTCTCATTGAAGTGCTGGAAACTTGATGGAATCACTGTTTTCCTTTTATTCAATAAGTAACTGGGGAATCAGTAATCTTTATTTACCACAATTTCAGTTAAAATAAGAATCAAGTCAGTTTTTATTCCTATGCTAACGATTGAGTGAATATTATACATATCTCTGTGGAGTCACATGGATCAGGTAAAAACTGGTTTCTTACTTTGTGTCTGAGGGTCCAGGTTCTTTACTAAGGTTTGCATGGTGTCCTTTGGACCAGTCACCCCTCATAGACAGATAACTGGATCCTGGAGGTTCTGCTCTGTCTTCCTTTAGATCAGAATCTTCCATTTTGTGGACTTCAGTCAGCCTGCGGGAGAAACCAGAATGAGTCAATTCCCAGTGATTCAGGTCCAGGAAGTCTCCTCTAAATCAGAAAACTGATTCCCATCATGTGTGTAGAGGACCAGAGGAACCTACAGATAAAACTGTGTGCGTGACTTTTCAGGTCTGAACTGGAATTATGTTCCAAGTATGTAGAAAAATCCAGAGTGAGTTCAGATGTAGTGACATCTCTTGTTGGAGATGTAGTCACCTTTTAACATTTTAGCATCAGTCAGAACATCACTATGTGATACTAAGGGGAGGAAAAGTTGGGCAAGCTTGCAGACAGGTTCCCTAGAACAGCATTGTGATAAAGCGGTTTTAATGAAAAAGGTAAAACTACAAAAACTCAGACTGGCACAACTAGGCTTGAATAAAGGATTGAACAAAACTGCAAGGAAACATGTATAATAACAGGGATCAAGAGAAGAGCAAAAGAAACTGGTAAGTAAATATGTGCTCTAAGGCAGGGAAGAGAAAGGACACTGGACCGCACCATCTTTGTTATTTGTGAGAAAGAGGCACATGTCATCATTTCAGAAAAGATACGGCTCGCATGTACACATGGAAACATGAAAACGTCAAAAATTATTGTTTACGGTCTCCTAAAACACCGGATTTGTGTGGACACAGCCTAAATGATAAAACACCTTTTCCGATACACCTCATATTATTCGCGTGTGGACAGGGCCTTAAACAAAACAAAAGAGCAGAGAAGACAAGACAAACAAACATAAATGTTACTGAACAAGAAACCTTGGTGAAAATGTCAGAGCTCTAACAGGAAACAATCTAAGTGTAAAAGGATCACATGTACAATACAAAAGAATGAACTAAAGGAATACACAAAACAAAGAGCCAACGAACATGAACAAATATGGCAACACCATACTAACAATAATGACCAGAGAAGAGAAGTATGTAAGGCAAGACCTAACAAGACGATGATTTGATGAAAATCAAAACATAAACACCAATGGATCGTGAAACGGCATCAACCAAGGAGGAGGTGGCCAGCAGCACTTACCATGGAAACATAAGAGAGAGACCCGGTTAAATTTAACCTTCAGATGATTAAAGAGTTCAATCAGTCACAGCGGGAAGAAAGAACAACCAGAAAGCCAGAACAAGGAGAAGAACCAGTCTGAGCTTCCATTTTTACTCCTCATATCTGAAGCTTTGGATCAGCACACTAACTACTTTGATTTTAGATTATTGTTGACTACATTAGTGTAACTGCTCTGCTCTGTGCTCCTGGTCCTGCTTACATTCCTCCATCTCGTGCCTTCAGAAAAACAACTGTGAGCTCACAGCTAAGGAATCAGGGCAAACGGGTCGGGCTACGATTTTTTACTAAGAGAATAAAGGTTTAAAATTCCTGCTTCTCTGTTAGTTTAAGTCCACCTGTCATAAAACAAAAACGTTGTCTGGTTGAAGATATAAAAAAAATTAAAGCTGAGAGACACAGACCGGAGACCCAGACTGAGTTCTGCTTCTGTCCACAGAGAGAAAACCCACTGAGAGGAAAAGCAGAAGAAGTTAATGCTCACCCTGATCCAGATTCTGGGCCTTGCTTTGCTCTGATCTACACTGACTGGAGTCTGAGCCTGACTCGACCTGTTTCTCCTGATCTTATCATACCTGACTTACGTGAGGCTCCGCCCCTTCTCACAGGACAGGGGACTGTGTCCTGTGAGTCTTTTCTGCTCATCTTTACAGGAAGCTGAGCTCAAAATCATTAAATTCACATTTAAGATGATATGTATGTTTGAAACCTAATTTGGGATTGTCTTTCATCGATATTTTAATCACATTAATGTAGATTTTCAAAGCTGTACAACAACTTACAATAATCAAAACAAGAGCAATAACACAGTTTTATAGTAAAGAAATTCAAATTAAAGCTGCAAGCAGTGTTGAACATCCCTAGAACTCTGGCGGTTCCAGCCAAAGTCTAATTTACACGTTAAGACGTTAAGACTCCTACAGAGCACATGGAACATAATTATAGGAGAGCTGCACTTATTTCCAGACTTTGCTCATTTATACATTTAATAAGTTCAGGTGATCCAGATAGGCGTGGTAGAGTGCATAATGCATCAGAGTCAGTGTCCAAAGTCATGGGATATTAATACACTCTACTAACTGCAGCAAGTATTGTATTTGTCACCTATAGAAAAAAGTAATCCAGAAAATTTACACTACGTTGTGTGCGTATTAACTTAAGAAAGGTTACAATTAAGCAATCCTTTCATTTGAGGTTAAGTTAGATTTCTCCAACTGATTATCAGAAATAAATAAGTATATGCACAAAAAACAAAAGCAATCTAAATGCCACAAACTATGAAGAACAAAACTGAGCTACTATGGAGCAATAGAAACCTGTGTTTCTAAGCCCATGTCTGTCAATATTTTTCTTATGTAAATGCAATGGCTTTGAATTTAGTTTCAAGACCATTACAGGAAAAAAACAAAACAAAAAAAAAAAATAGCATACTCATCTGCAAGTAAAAACACTGTAAAAAGCGAGCTTGTAACTTTAATGGAGAATAACAGCAGTTTATGGATAAGGGGTTCACAAACAGCTCCCTCTAGTGGCATTACTTGCTTCTACTGCCAAGTATTGAGCCAAACACATCTGCAGCAGCAATCTCTCTCTCTCTCTGTCTCCTTCGTGGCATCCTCTGTGACCTTCCATGCATCCTCAGGGACCCCGTGGCATCCTTGTGGTCAGGGACTTCCCCCAGGTTCCAGCATGTTTATCAAGTAATTTCTCTTTATTTTCTGTGCGTAACAATTCACAATGACCATTCGTGCTCTAAAATAAACTTGATGTTTGTGGAACATCTCGTCATTCTTTCAGCCCAATATATGTAAACAAAATACTATTTAGGGCAGTGTTTCAGTCTTAATCTCCTTACATTATTTTGTAAAATTGGTCATTAAATGTCAATGAAAACATAAATAATTGAATGTAATTATTGACTAACAGGCAATAGTCAATAAGTATGACAACTTGTTTGCCTAAAAATGGCATCGGCTGTTCCAAAAACATGGCATTCTCTTGCAGGACTGGACTTGGAGCTGGGCTTTTGGGTCTCTGAGTGGCTCAGTTAGACTCTTAAACACTTAAAGCTATAGTTGGTCATTCTGTTCAAAAACACTTATTCTGGGTGAAAAGGTCCTTCCACCCTGGCAGTTGTAAATACATTTTGTATTCAGAAAAAAGGATCAAAAATTAGATCTCCAACAGCTGCAGACCTGTAAAAACTGACCAATCCCTGCCATTCGATCCGAAAGGCAGGGATTGGTCAGAGTTCTCACCCCCCTCTGTCCCTCAAGTTACAGGCATCACCTTATTTGTCGGCCCACATGCTAATCATTCTGACACACTCAATTAATGCCACTTCCTGGTTAGTTTCGTCTCGCTGGCTTCTACTGTTCATGCCTCTGGTTATCTTAGCATTGGTGTTAGCCCCATTGTCGCTCCGCTGCTCTCACCGTATACTTTGAACATGGCTGAGAGTCACAAGAAGCAAACTGTGTACACGTTTACGAGAAGGCGGCCTCAGTAGAAAGAAATAAGACCAGAGTGGATTTGGGGGAAAAAAATTTCACTCGACCCAAAAAATCTCTGGTTTTACCTTTAAGTACAAAATACCGGCCGGCTTACTGCCAACCCTGTGGGACATTTAACCAGATAAGCAAAGAGGTTTCTTCATAGCAATGTTAAAACTGATTTTTTTTTAATGCTTTAAGTCAAAAATATTTCCCATTAAATATAATAATAATAATGTTTAAACAATTCATTTCCCAAAAGGTGATTTTATTGATAAAGGTTATTAAATGTAAAAAAAAAAAAAAAAAGGGGGGAGAGGGGGAGACCCCAGGAAGGCTTCCAGCTGCATTACCATGTGACTCTAGGTGACTTTGAACTTATTTATACTTTTTACAAGTGGCCTCTGTATTACAGTGTGGTGTTGCCTGTTGGGCATGCTTGTTTTCATAGAGCTGGTTACTTGTTTCTAGTTTCTCTTGTAAGAACTGGTAATCTGCTTCTCTTAAGAAACCCAGTGTATGGGGATCGCTAGAGGGCATTCGATATGTGCAGCTGCAAGGTCCTGGAGCTCTGCATGCATCTTTCAATTTTATGGTTTATAAGCCTGCTTAATTCTGATAAATAAGATACAACTTTGTCTTGAAGTTATAAGTCAGTGGGTTTAGTTGGGTGGAAAACGTTGCGTCTATGTGGAGCAGTTTTTGCTTAAAGCATGTCGGGACCTTCAGGCTTGACTTGAAACTAATTGCCTTTGTCCTCCCTCTGCCTTGTTTCTCTTGATTGGCAAGCAAAGTGATTCTGCTGAAAAGTGTCATTATGAAATAAATGGGTCATTTGAAAAAACACCATTGTGAAAGATCAGGAATAAAAATAAATAAATAGAAACTGCTGGAATTAAAAGTGCCTCAATTTTATTGTGAAAAATAATGTGAAATAAATTAGTTACAAAGACAACACTGAATGTAGAATATACAGCAGCACTAAAAACAGTTTATGCTAAAACGACCAGTCCAAATATGAAGGCCAGGGTGTATGCAGTCTCCTGTCCACCCCACCTTCCCACATCTCCGAGTGGTGACCAGCTTCTCTGGACCTACAGAAGAACATTCAGTGTGATGATTGCAGCAGGTACGTAGATCTGATCTCATTTAGGTCGCTTTGAAAAGCAGCACTTTCAGTCCTTAAATTGAGAGGCTCTGGGTTGCATAATCTGCACAGGTAGTTGGTTAGGAGCCTGTTGGGGAAAGATGGAACCCCTCCAAGTGGGGTGTCTTGCATTTGTACTCTCTGAACCTTTCCCCCCCCCCCCCCCCATTATTAGCTACAGACATCTATACATTTTAGTTTTCTGTGAACTGAAACTGTGAGGTGGAGGGGATAGCCCAATAAGTTAAACACTGGTATTAAACCCCACACGACCCTGAACTTATGATCCCCAGGGTGAAACAAAGTGATGGCAGCATCAATCTTTGTGGACGTATTTCCTTTGCAGGAGTCAGAAAGTGGTCAGTTTAGTGAACATGGATGGAGCCATAAAATATTAATCTTTTTGTTGCTTCAAAAGACTAGACTGGGATGGAGGTTTACCTTCTAGCAGGACAACAACCCCAAACATGCAGCCAGAGACACAATGGAATAGACAAGCATATCTGTGTATTAGAATGGCCTAGTCAAAGTCCAGACTTAAAGCCAGTTGTAAATCTGATACTAGAAAAATCTATGATACATCCTCTCCACCTAGGTTGATGGATGCTCAGGAAAAAAAATAAATAAAGTTTTGCCTGAGGTGGAGAGAATACAAGGAGGCATGCCACAGCTTCTAGGTTTTTATTTGAAAAAAAAAAAAAAAAAAAAAGTTTTAAAACCTTTTAGTATAAATACAGCTTCTGTGAAGGTCAAGACTATCAACCCAACTACTAATTAGGTGGCTTCTAAGAGTAAATTGGTTGCATAACTATGCACTTAAATGGTTAACATAAAATCCTAGTACAACAAACTGAAACTTAAGGTTGTAATGTGACAAAACGTAGTTTCAAAGGCTATGAACACTTTTGCAAAATCCTGCACAGCAATATGACTTCATGGAAAATGAATGGACAAACACTGACCTGTTATTGTATGGTAGGTTGAGAGCGGAGTACAGCTGAGGTGTGCTGGGGGTTTGAACTCTGATCCTTTCCTCGTGTAATCCAGTAACGGCAGCGTTGCCAGAGTTGCTGGGTGATGGAGTGAGGGGAAGACAACCAGATATGTTAGTTCCTCCCACACCGGAGAAATCTGCAACAGGAAGAAAAAATAAATAAATAAATGAGCAAAATAAGAAAATAAAAAAATTGCAGTCTGAAAAAGTTAGAAAGGAACACTTTGAAAACATCAGATCTTAATTGGAAATAAAATCATCCTGGATATCCGTAATGGTATGAAATTCAAAGATTGTTTGTCACCGCGTGTTACTTTGGTGAAATTTCTTTTTGGCCACTCCGGCTAGGAGTACACATGATAGACAAACAGGCAATGAACAAGGGTTACAGCGTTTTCCCCTCCACATTATAGTGTGCAAAAAAAAAAAAAAGGAAAATTCAAAAGTTGGTCAGAGTCCGAGGGCTTTGGTAGTCCCTTTGCAAGTGGTAGAGCCCTGTTACATGAACTAGTTGTCCTTCATGAGTCACAGATGAGGTATTAAGGTGCTTTAGTGCAAAGATTTGAGGCTTCATTTGCAGAAATGTGCATTTAGACATTCTGAGATACTAGTGTGCAAATGATAACATTAAAGTGATTGCAATATGTGATGGGCTTAAACACAGATGGATCGTAGTATGATTGTAACGTGATGAACATTTGAAGGACAGACTCTCAGCAGGGATCCGTCGCCTTCTACTGAGAAACCGCGGCAGTAACAGTGGGGTGAATTTTAACGTGTTGGGCTGCAGTCTCCTGTCAAGGGCAACAGTCCTCACAGTTCCTGGAAAGAAGCCGTTTCTAAGTTTATTTGAAGGAATGTGTTAGGAACAAAGGATTTGATGAAAATCAACCTACTGATTGCTTATTCCAAAGTCACAGAGAAAGAAACAAACTGATGCAACAGGCTGGTCCACTGTGCTGAAATGTCAACCCAGCCATTAAAGAAAAAAAAAAGGGGACCAAGTAGTTTGTATGACCCCCCCCCCCTTTCCTCTTGGGACATCTCTTCCCAGATCATTAAGCTTCTGGACAGTTTGCAGCATAACTGGTGAGACCCAAACAATGTCCCAGAGATGTTCTGTTGAGTTTAGGCCAGGGTAGCCTGGGGGTCAGTCATTGGCATCAATGCCTTCATCCTCCAGGATCAGCTTGTATACTCTTGCCACACGAGGCCGGAGATCATCAAAAACCAGGAGGAACCATGGACCATTGCACTTAACATGGATTTCCTCCCAATACCAAATAGCGGTCAGGGTGCCATTGTTTATCCTGTACAGGTCCATCCGTCCCTCCAGTGATATGCCTCCCAAGACCCCCACCAAACCGATAACATTCATTAATGTTGCAGGCGGCATAAAATTCACAGCAGCTTCTTTATACTAAAATTTCTGTCCTCTGGCAAATGTCCATCGAGCACCAAGGTGCTGGGAAATGTGCATAGTGCCCACTAAAGGACTTTGGACCCTCAGCCCCCCCCCACATGAACTTCATTTCTGATGGCTTGGTCAGATGCAATCACACCAGTGGCTGGAGGTCATTTTGTTTGGTTTTGGCAGTACTCATCCTGCTCCTCCTTGGAAAAAAGGAGAAGACACTAGTCCTCCTGATGGTTTTAAGAACCTCCCATTACCCAGTCCAGCTTTCCTCCTAACTGCCTCCCTTTAGTATCGCAATGCTCTTAAGACTTTGCTGAGAGCTACAGCAACCCTGGCAGGAGAGACACTGAGCCTGGTCAAATGAACACTAATGAAAGCCAGTCCAAAAAAAAAAAAAAGTCTGTGGCTTCCACTGGAAAACCACTCTGCTGTTTGAGATAATCTTACCGTTGCCCCTTTAGTGTCCCAATGATTAAATTAATTACCACCAAAACAGCTGACACTGATTAACACCCCGCCCCTTTAAACTGACCAGATCAATATTCCAGATGTTTAGCTGCCTTGATTTTATTAAACTCTGAAAAGTGCTGCTTTAGTTTTTCGAACAGTGCATCTACATAAAAAAATAAATAAAAATAAAACTGGGTGAAATAGCTACAAGCAGACCACCGTAACCTGGACCATCGTCCAGTGCCCTTGCTTATACAGTTAGAGTCAAACCTTTACTCACTGAAGGCGGTGCTCTCCCTCCTGTTTGTTGCTCCTTGATTAAACAGAGGCGAGCCACACAGATATTGCTGCTTCAAAAACAAGCCCCTTTGTTGTTCAAACTCACGCCGCTGTGGACACAAAGCATTAGATTTCAGTAAGCGTACAGTTTGAAAAGGCAAGGACCCCCTAGATTGTCTGCTTCAGACCCAAATCCATTTCACCTCCTGGCTCAGTCGGATCGCAGCGTCAGTGAAAGCTTGCCGCTCCCTTTCAAAAGTCCTCCTCTGATGAGTAAACTCCGTCCAGGACATCTGAAGACGTTCCCATTCTTCCAGAAAGTAGGAATCCGACAGCTCAGGCGGGACCGTGGAGGAAAGGCTATCCTACAAGAAGCAACCGGAGCAGGTCTATCTCAGACATAAAAGTTTTTAATGAATAAAAAAAGCGACTGATACCTGTAGAAGCTGCTGCTGTAATCTGACGACCTCCTGACTTTCCTTTAGTTCCATCTCCAGCTGAGCCAGGAGCTTATCGTGGTCGGTGCCAGCAGCAGCAGCCTGACCTGCAGACAGTCATTTTTTTTAAATGCAGTTTTTGACCACTACTTTGGCAACATTTTCAGGACTCATTGTGGCCTGTTCACCTTCAGACAAGATGCTTTGCAGCTTGTTCTGCACCAGCCTCCAGCTCTGAACGACTCCTCCAGTCACGTGTTCGCCAAGGGCCGCTTCAGTCTCATCTAGCTTTTTGTCTCCATCTTGGGTAATGTCCAAAAACTCTGACAGCCACTTAAAAAAAAGTTTGAAAATTCAGGTCAGATTAAACAAAGTAAGCCGAACAACTCTGTCAAATGACAGTGATGTTGTAGTTGCCCTACAGGTGTGACTTGGGCTTTGTTGATTGCACCTTTTTTTAAGTGAGAGTGCATCCTCTGGACTTCTCTGCATGCTGCTTCAGCCTGGGACTCAAATGTAAGTGTAGTATCCATCATTGTGCCCAGCTGTATTCTTGTACCCATTTTGATGGCTGCCCATTTATAAAGACTGGATCGACGGGGGCCTTCTTAAGGTCTACGGACACTCTTTCTCTCCCCCCCCCCCCCCAATTTTAACATGCCCTTAAAGAAGAGGTGGCACCACTTCAGAAAATCCTGCAGACCAGTCGGGGGGCGGGGTCAATGAGTTATCAGCAAACTTTATAATAAGGCAATTCTCATACCGACTTCGGCACATATTTGTGTGTAGACCCGACAGACTGAACAACTTTTATTCCTGCAGTCATTGGCTCTTAAATCACACTGTAGCTATAAAAGTCCTGATTTAAAAGGCGCCATCAAAACATAAGCCTTTTAATATTCACTTAACATTTTTACCCAAGTATGTCATATGATCACTAACTGTTCAATACTTTGGTTGCATTTTACTTTTTATCTTATTCTGATTCATTCTGTGTTGCTCTAGAGCCAACTTTGGATAAGATTAGCATGTTTTTTTTCCATAACTGATTTAATGTGTAACTTTTTTATTTTTTTTTTGCCACCGTCATGCGTGAATTTCCCCATTGTGGGACAATGAAGGAGTTTTCATCTTTTGTTCAGTTTTAGCTCCAGTTTATAATCATTTCAGATTGATCTCTATAAATAAGTTCTCTCATCTTTTCAATTGTTGTAATTCCTTGTATGATTGTTGCTACTACTTTTTAAATAAAATAATTCATTCAAAAGGATGCCTATGCAAGGGCACACACACACACTTTTCATTAAGTTAATATTTCTGTATTAAAAAAACCCTTCTTCCCCACACTGGCTTTATGCAATATGCAAATTTACTTAATGGCTTACAGCAAATAAAAATGTAGAATTTACTTATCAGATTTAACAGAAAAAGACTAAATCACTATGGAGAGTAAATGGGAGTTTCAGTTTAATTGGGGGGGGGGGGAATAAAACAAATTGGAAAACATTTCCCCATTATTTACTGAAATGCACCTGTAATGTGAAACATAAGAGACCACTTTATTGGGAGACAAATTAAATCTGACTACATGACTTGTTGTATTGGGATAAACCAAATTGGTTCAAACTGAATTTGGACAATTTTTTCATTCTATACATTTGGAAACAATTTGGATCCGTTTGCCTCAACATAAAGGTTTTTTTTTTAATCCAGTTTAGATCAGAATGACAAGTTTTTGTTGAAAGAATCAACTTTTACTAGTCAAGACAATGAGGCTTAAAATGAACACGTCAACCCCAAAACCAGCCACAATTTCTTGAAGTTTGTGGTAATGCGTCTAAGACCAAGAATTAATTCAAATCTTAATTTTTTCCCAACTAAATTCTGCTTTGTTTTATGGTACCCATTTAAACTCCAAGCTCTTGAATGGCTGAGATCACTTTTCCAGAACGACCTAAGCATGTTAGTCCCTTTGCTGACCTGCTCCATGTCGACTCTGAGCGCGTGCAGCAGAGTGGTGAGGCTGTGGCGCAGCTTCATCGCCTCCCTCAGCTCGGCCTCTCTGCGCTCCAGCATCAGGCGCAGTGCAGCCTCTTCCCGCCTGCAAGGTGCAGAGAGCTGCAGTCTGAAAAAGCTGCTCAATCAAAAGGCCAAGAGCAGAAAAGCAACAGTCTACTTACTTGGCAGTGGACTTGATTGATTTGCAGAGTTGTTCCCTTTTGCTCCTGCTTCCCGGAGGTACATTTAATACCTCTATAGCTGCATAAGGAAAAAAATAAAACACAAAATGGTAAATGTTTCTTCAAATCAACATCTTTAAAATAATCCTTGAGTCTCACAGGGTCCTTTGTCTCTGTGTCTGTCAGTCAGCTGGGAGAGCCTCTCCTTCAGTCTATTGCAGTGCACCTCTCTGCGCTTCAACTCCGCCTCCTGCTGGTTGCACTGCAGCTGCAGACGGGAACACTGAGAAAGAGGAGCACCTTTTGAGAAGCTTCACTCATTCGTTCAGGAAGTTATCGATCTAAAAAAAACTACTGGGCTCACTCTTGTACGCTCAGATCTTAGATCTCCCTGAAGCCTGGCCACATGCTCGTCTGCATCTCTGAGCTGCTCCTGCATGAGAAGACAGTGCCATGCAAGAGTGTTCACACCCTTTGACCTGTCGCTTTGTCAAACACAAACTGCAGTGCATTTTGGTCATTTATAATTATACAGCGGGAGAAAAAAAAAAAAGAAAAAAAAGAAAATTAAACATTTAAAATTTGTATATAATCTGAAAGCTGTGGTGTGCATTTGTGTTGAACCTGCTTTACATTGGCTTATATTTGTTGGCGTCAGAGCCCACCTGTGTGTAATTTAATCTATGAAGGCCTTAGAGATTTGATATAAAACATTAGTGAACACATGACATCAAAAAGACCAAGAAACACAGAAGACAGGCTATGAAAAAAGTTGAGAAATGGTTTAAAGTAGAGCCGTCTTAGACGATGTAGCGAGCTTTGAACATCTGGAGAGCACCGTACAATCATTCATCTATGGATGGAAAGACTGAAAAAATGTAAAGCTGGGAGTTGGCCTAGGAGTTTACCTAAACTGGCAGGTTGGGCAAATAACAATAAACCAAGCAGCAGAAAAAAAAAAAAAAAAGCTTCATGTGACCTTGGAGGAGCTGCAGAGATGCATAGATTGTGCACAACACAAATCTGTCCTTTATGAAAAAGTGGTGAAAAGAAAAAACATATTTAAAGAAAAAAAAAAAAGCTATTAGAGGCTCCTGTTTAAATTTTGCCACATAGGAGACAAGGCAAACATGTGGAAGAAGGTCGTTTGGTATGATGAGACAACAACTGCACTTTGTCTGCAAGCAACAGCAATATGCAGAGAAAAGAAATGCACATTATCCTGACCACGCTGCTCCAACAGTAAGATATGGGGATGGTGGCAGCATTAAAAGATGGAGAGAGCTAAAAACAATAATCCTGGAGTAAAAAAATAAATAAAAAAAAATAAAAAAAAAACATTTAGAGGCAGCAAGAGCCATGAGGTTGGGGTGGTGGTTTGCCTTACAGCAGGACAATAACCCCAAACATGCAGCCAGAGCCACTGCAAAAACAGGACTAAAAATAAGTAAAATGTTCTTAAAATTAGTGTATTTGTCCTTGATTTGAGCAGGTAAATTAGATGATCTGCCAGCTGAATAAGATTTTTCACTTAAAATAGGAACAATTCATCTTCATCATCTTATTTCAAGTGCAGGATGTCCAATTATCTTATTTACCTGCTCAAATCAAGGATAAATACACTAACTTTAAGAACATTTTACTTATTTTTAGATCCGTTGTTTGTGCAGTGCAATGGTGTGGTTCAGATCACAAGGTCCCCCCAATTCTGCTCCTCAGGACCCACTGGCCTCACAGCTGACTTGAATGAACGAGTGAATACCAGGCTTCTGCAGCGCATCATGTGAGTCTGTTGAGATGGACATCTAAATCATGCAGGACAGAGGACCCAGGGATGGGGATCACTTGTTTAGATCAAAGATGTTAAACTCCAGCTGGCCTGTACCTTTTAGATGAGTCTTTGCACTCACCTGGACTGAATCATGAGGTCAAAAGGTGGGGATGTTTAGAGCTTGGCTGCTAGGACACATTTGGTTTTAGCTGGACCCCTGAGACATGAAAGAACTGCTAGACAGCAGCCCCGGAGGACTAGAGCTAGACGTCCCTGGTTTGAGTTCAAAGCACAACCATATGTTTTAGGAACAGCCCAGTCCAGAGACCTAAATCCATGTGAGAGTGTGGTAACATTGAACAATTATGTTCACAGATCTTCATCAATTCATTCTGACTGAGCTTGTGCTGTTCTGCAAATGGAGAGTCACAAAAAAATAAATAAATAAATAAATAAATAAAAAAAATAAATAAATAAATTTGGATATGCAAAGCTGGTAGAGGAATCTCAGAAAACCTGCAGCAGTAAATGCAAAAACGTGATTCTCATTATCGACTTAGTGTCAAACACAAACGTGCGCCACAGCTTTTGGAAACAATGCATCGTTTTCTTTCCCCACTTCACAAATGTGCATCTTGTGTTGATTTAAAAAAATCACATGAAATATTAAAGTTTGTTATGTGACACAGTTTTAACTTGTGTGGAAACGTTTGCACGGCAGAGAGGGTTTGATAGGACATTTAACTTTGAGTCTTTTCACCCACCCTGAGGGAGTCTGCTTGGTCCTTACGGTCCTCTCCGTTAGCCCACCACAAGCTGCTCTGAGAGGAACTTGGATCCCTCTGGAGATATGAATCTGCAGCGTGGTTTAAACCACAAGTGGCACAAGGGAATATTAATATTATAGGATTAACTGGGGTGAAGATAAATAGGATAACTGGGGTGAAGATAAATAGGATAAATGCATCTATTTGCTTATTTTTAGCATATGAATTGAAGGGTTTAAATAAATCCTAACCTGCATATTCCTGCTGTCCATCAAATCTAGTCTGGCCAAACCTGCTCGCCATCTAAATTCACATTTGGAAAGAAAACAATAACTCGACACATATACAAGCTATGAGCACAGCAATGTTTTCAACAACAGGTAGTACCCACATACCTTCCAGGTGGACCCACCCTTGTGTTTTTCCCCAGCCGTTAGCAGTCAGACTAGCTCAGCAGACAGCTGCTGCAGCTTCTTTTATTTCCAGGTGGGAGCACTTCTGCTAATTAATAACAGTGGAGGCCATGCAGACCCAGTGTTCGCTTCACTTGACCAAAGGTTTCCTAAATGCCCATGTTCAGGTTGATGTTGGTATCCACTACTCACTCAGGCCTCTTCCTGATCTTATTCCTGGCCTAGCTGTCCAAAGGTGCACAATAGGAGGCAACCGGCATTAGGAGACGCACTCAGCTGACTCCCAGCATGTCAGCATATTTCACACACAGCGTGAAGACCTGAAACAGCTTCAAGGTGGAAGATTCACATGAAGTCAGCATGTGGTAGCAGCTGATTAATTACTTTAAACTCCTTAATAGGATTAGTCTTCCACATTTCTAAAAAAAAAAAAACATGTATGTTTCCAGACCACTCCGCCCCTTATTGGCAATTAAAAAAGATAAAAAACAATAAATTAATGACAGATATTACGACAGTGGTCAGGCTTTAAATAGGGAAGCTGAGAAAAAAAAACAAAAAAAAAAACAGGAAGGTTTGATAGATTGATCCTGGACCTCAAAGTCCTTATTTCCCCAGACTGTGTGATGCTTTATTTTACAAAACAGCTATCAAGCAAACACAACACATATTACAAGTATATATTTTATTTTTTTTCCTTTCCATACAAACATATTGCATTCATCACAAATCATCAAGCTGACAGGTAACAGCGATTCTGGTGGCTTGGGCAGATTTATGGGATGTGGATTAATTCCACCAGCTCACTGTCACAACAGAAGAGCCACTCCTGTCCACAATGAACCAATAATCTTTTAATCTACATCCAATTTAGTGTCACTTCAAAACACATATTTTGATTGGAAAAGCACCAAATTATATGTGACAACTTTCAAAGAAATACTTAAGTCCTGTCTGTGAAAAAGCTGTCCCGAATAGGACACGCTTTCAACAATTATTTAAAGATACCGGTATAAAATGGTTCCATGCAGCATTTCATCCGTATCTGGAAAAAGTAAAAAAAAAAAAAAAAAAAAACAA
Source organism: Fundulus heteroclitus (assembly GCF_011125445.2). Taxonomy (NCBI): domain Eukaryota; kingdom Metazoa; phylum Chordata; class Actinopteri; order Cyprinodontiformes; family Fundulidae; genus Fundulus; species Fundulus heteroclitus. Next base: position 872,509 of record NW_023397384.1, on the reverse strand, counting down.
CAGCAGAAAAGATTTTTGGCTGATTGATGTTCGCTTCCAGCGTGGAAAACATGAACGACTCATTAAATACAAACATAACCCAAGGATTTCCATACAGACGAGCATTCGTGCAGTGTGATATAAATTAAAGTTGTTACAAACAATCCAAATAGTGTAAGGCCTTTGTGTGTTTTTATTTTAAATAAAAAGGCTCAAAAAAAAAAAAAGACTATAGAATATAGATCTAGATAGTAGGTTTGTGAAAGAAACAATATAAATCAGAGAATATTAAAGCATCACTTGCCCCCCCAAAGTTAAAGTGTGTGTCATGTAGTAGTACCTCAGGTACACAATACCATTTTTTTTTATCCTTCTCCTAAATGCGTGACTCGTTAAAAAAGGCACCGATTTAGTTTATTGGCCAACAACGTAGCTGAATATAATTAAAGAAAATAAAAAAGGTTTTACAGAGAGAAATATAAAATTTCCGTTTGATTATCCCTCCACCAGCGCTTCGTAACCGGCTGAAAAACAAACCACGGTAACAGCCTGCGAGTAGACGCCGAACGCGTTGGGCGCTCAGGCGGAGCCAGATTAATCATTAGTGGAGTTAGTGTCAGGAACATCTTCTGCTCGTTTGTTAAACAAGAAGAGTTTGGCCATGCTTTCATGTAACAGATGGGAGATATGATACCATTAGGTTTGGCAAACAAGTAGATCGACATCAGCCCCCTCCCCCCTGAAAAAAAAAAAAAAAAACCTTCAGCATTTAGCCCATTTTTTCCCCCCTCCTCCTTTCCCCACGAGGAGCTGCAGAGAAGTCGACCATTAAGTCCAAGAGACGAGAAGTGAAGCTTTGACGGACAGGTCCAGGAATCCTTCGTGTTTCTTCGGCTGCTGCAAGAGAAACAGAGAAAATTGGAAAAGATGTGTTTATTATGCTTAATTTCCACTCATTTTATTGCGAACACTGATGCTTTTCCCGCCGTCACAGGGCAAAACAAAACCCTTCGACGTGGAAACTACGTTGTCGTTGTAGTATTTGGATCCTGTCGCGATATCAGCTCACATAATTCACCGTTAACCGCCACAGAGCAAATTCCAACACTTTCCACCCATGCAGAGCTCATCTGGCCTGAAGGAGGACCAGTGGTTGGGGAGATTTCAATTCAATTGAATTTTATTTATATAGCGCCAATTCATGAAACATGTCATCTCAAGGCACTTTACAAAGTCAAAATCAATCATATACAGATTGGTCAAAATTTTCTATATAAGGGAACCAGTTGATTGCTTCAAAGTCCCGACAAGCAGCATTCACTCCTGGAGAAGTGTAGAGCTACAGGGAGATTTCCTGTTTTGTAACACGCAGCACAAAAGCAGAAGTAGCCTGGTACAGAACTGATAAAACACGGGAGTTACATTTGATGAAGTGCATTAAAAAAAGAATGGGGCTGTACTAAAATGTAATGTTTAAAATAGGGTGATTTTGTTGTTGTTGTTCTACGTAGCACAATGGAAGTTGTTCCTCCTAGGCTTCTGGGTCACAAATAGGGACGACACTAAACTTTTCTAAAACTGTAAAAAATATAAAAAAACATTGTCAGATGTAAAGTTGATTGCACTTGCAGAAGATAGAATATTGCACATGCGAGTCTGACATGTTAATTTTAGCACAGGTGCAGTTAAGCCATTTAAATTATCTTAGTGAATTTATTTTAGTAAGTCATGAAGCGTGCATCTAAAACCCATTACACACACATCACCAGCATAGTTGAAGCATTTATTGGAGTTCCTTTTCATGATTACGGCTACAGCTAATTAAAGCACAAAATTCAGTTTCACATAAAATTTAATTATTATATAAAAAGAAAAAAAAGTAATTAATCCTGAAATGTTATGTCCGTGGTACGCCCTACACAAACACGAGATACGCTGCTGAATTGACAGATGTCTGGCTGAAACCCTTTTACCAAAAGACAGTCGCTGAAGAGGCTGGCTGTTCATACAGGGCTTTATACAAGCTTAGTAGTGGAAAGTTGAGTGGAAGGAAGAAAAAAAAAAAAAAGAGAGTGAAACTAAACGGTGTACAAGAAACAGGGATGACCTCCGCGTTGAAAGGATTGTGAAACAAAGCTCATTCAAGAGTTTGGTGAAGATTTACAAGGCAAAACAGACGGTGTCAGAACTGCTGGTTTCCTTGATCCGGGGGAAGAACCTGAGTCCAGAGTGAAGTTTTCCTTATCAGCGCTGATTGGGGACCGACACCAGCAGACAACACATGGGGTCACGTGTCGTCTGCTGGTGTCGTCCTCTATGTTCGATCAAGTTCAAAGTCAGCGCAGCCATCCACCAAGAGATTTTACAGCACTTCATGCTTCTCTCTGTTGACAGAGTTTGTGGAGATGGTTTTATTTTCCAGCCGGGACTTGGCACCTGCCCACACTGTCAGAAATACCAATGCCTCTATTCACCATAGCATCACGGTGATCGTTGGCCAGCAAACCCACCCGACCTTAACTCAGTCAGAGAACCTGTGGTCTGTTGTAAAGAGGAAGATGACAGACACCAGAAAAAAAACAAAGCAGAGGAGCTGAAGGCTGCTATTAAAACAAAGTGGCGCAATCGCCTATGTGCCCATGCTGGTTTGATCCAGCAATTGCAGCAAAAGCAGCCCCACCCAAGCGTTAACCACATCTACTGCACAGTATGTGGACATGCTCGTAGGTAGGCCTACATTTCTATATTTAAAAGTTCTTCAGCCTAATGCAATATTGAAAATCTCTGAAAAACTGACTTTTTTTTTTCTTTTTTAAATCAACAGTAAGCCACATTTGTTGAGGAAGTGATCAGGGTCCAGCACCATGAAGGCATCACATTATTTACCGAGCAGCTGACCCTTTCCTTAGGCTTTACACAGAGAAATCACAACGCTGTGGCCAATAAAACTGTATAAAAGTAATACTTTTCTAAAACTCTTGGAATAAATTTAACCTCACAATTTTATTCCATTTCACCGAGAAGCACCTGCCTGTTTCGTCTTTGAATGCTTGATAGTTTAGCGTTCATACCACACCTAGTTCAGCATCTAATGACTCCATTGAGTGTTTATTACTAATAGGGGCATTTAGATAATTAAAGCGTCATTCATTAATTAATCTTATATGTTTTGATATAAACCGTCAGCCATATCTTTAATGCCTTTGGTGACTTTTACATAAGCCTTGAAGCTGCCCTGTAATGAACGTAGCATAAACAGAATATAAAGGTGACACTTAGCTCCTCCCAGGAGGGGTAAAAAAAAAAAACAACACCTCTTAATTCCTCTGTGATCTGGTGAATCCTTCAAACAGCCACGTCTTACCTCAGAACAGCGAGCAGGACTTGGGGGGTCTGAAGGGATTATCGCTGGAGGGGACCCCCATGAGGAGCGGGTCCTTGGCGGCGTTCTGCAGGCAGAAGTTTTTCAGCTCGGAGGAGGCCTGGGACACCTGCGGAGCCCAACATATGGCGTGGGTGTGGAAACATAAACAGCCCAAACGCTCTGCCCGTTTTTGTTTTTTTCTCATTTTCCTACACTGAATAAAATGCCTCTCCCTTTTTTTTTTTTTTCGGGTTCTTTGCATAACATTTGCAAGCAACAGAGCCACCGAACAGCAGTGGTCGTTGTTGTATCCACTATGTTTCGGTTTCAGCGAGAGATCCACTCATTCCCCTCAGATAAAACAACTCAAGTTTGACATCTGTGTGTTTTAACTTTAAAACTTCGAAGGTGCTGGCGACAAACTTGGAGCCAGTCTTATATGTGTGTTCTCAAAGGATTTGACAGTTAATCTACATTTCACAGAGACCGCTTCTTTTTCTACGCTTCGACGGAAAAAAAAAAGTGTTCCGTGTTTTTGTGTCAAGCGGAGGGTTCGTACCTTGATCCTCCGGATACTGGCCTCAAACCGGAGTTGCTTCACGGCCCTCTGCGCGATGATTAAGTTGCTGTTGGCGTTGTTGTTGGACATGGCGGCGGCTGTCGGTGTTGAACGAGAAGTAAAATAAAGCTAAGTTTGTTTTTTTATGACAGCCGTTTACAACCCAGCGGAAGTGAGCCCTAACTGTCCTGAACCCTGGCCTGAACTAAACTAGGAAACAGTGGCGACACCTAACTCCGCCCACACCGCGCAGTCCAAGCCCTTCTATTGGCTAACACGCCCGCCAATCAAACAACCGTTAGCCCGCCCCCTCCCAGTTCCCAAGGAAACGCCCATAAAAATATGGGCCGTTATTTTAAGTTTCCTCGACAGCAAACAGGGTGAAACGTGACCTTCACGGGTTCCTTTCCACCTCATTTAACTTTACACCCGACTGGAAAGGCTTTCAAAGAAATTGTGCTTTATCATTTATGTAATATGCTGAGGTGAACCTTCATGGCCATGCTTTCATGTAATACTATTTTGTTTCCCATTGTGGCCATTGCAGCTCAGAATACTTTGGAGAAATGTTTTATATTATTATTTATGTTACTACCCCACTAAGGGGAAAAACAGAAAATTATTCTCTTCTACTATATGTATTGCTTCACAAGAAGGGTTAATCCAACAAAATTAGCAATGCACAATAAAGAAAATAAAACAATACAATCTTTGCTTGGTCGTCTGCAATCCACCATTTTAGGTCTTTTACTTTTTGGTGAGGTCGTGTTTTGGCCATGCTTAGTCAGAGTCACTTCATTAGATTCTAGTTGTGATAAAGAATAAAAATCCCCCTTTCTTAGACAAACCATCAACTCAGAATCCCCTCCAAATTACAGAATTAATTGTACATAATGCGGTACATGCATTTCTTGTTTATGGTCCAAATTAAATTGGATTATAAGTGTAGACTTGTTGAGTTAAAACCCATACAAATTGAGTTGTCTTATCAAAATCTCTTCGCCTTCTTTAATGAGTTTCTTCAACATTGAATCTTCTGACTATAGAAAGCAAGCTCATAGGAACTTCATGTCTGCAGAGGCTGCAGCACCACTAAGCAAGAGGCATTGCACCATGAAGACCAATGAGCTCTCCATACAAGCAAACGGACGAAGTTGTTGAGAAGTAAAAACCAAGGGTGAGGTTGTAAATCTAAATCTTTGATTTTCCTCTGGAGCACTATCAAATCCATCATCTTCAAATGGAAAGCACATGGTACCAGAACAAACCTGCCTAGAGAGGACCCCCCACCAAAACTCACAAACCAGCCAAGGATGGCATTAATCACAGAGGACATTGATCATTGTCCTACTGGACCCCAACACTCCAGTGGTTTAAGGGGAGACCTTTAAATGTGCTACAATGGCCTAGTCAAAGTCCAGCCCTCAGTCCAATTAAGAAAGATGTAGTTAGACTTGAAGTCCGCCGCTCACAAGTGAAAACCACCCAACATGCTGGAGTTGGAGTTGTGAACACTGAAGTCTTCTTTTATTTTGTGCTATTTGTTGTTTGATTCAGACGCGCACACACACACACACACACACACACACACACACACACACACACACACACACACACACACACACAAACACACACAAAACGGAGCAAAAGATCCCATTTCATATGGGAAAACATGGCAATGATACAGGGAATAGTTTGGCAAGGCAGGCTTTGAAACTGAAGGATGTGATGGAAATTTCTTTCACTAAGTCTGAATCATTAAGTCTTATTAGAAAACGCATTATTCAGGAGTGATAACATGAAGGGGAGACAGGAAGCTGCGGTAGAGATATGGATTACGGCACAGTGTCTGGAAGAAATACTGGACTGAATACACTACTGAAACATGTCCCAACAACAGTAAAACTGGATCACAGCAAGTTGGTTAAATGTTACTCTCTTGATCAGAAATGATTTGGTGACCAAGTACTCCACTCACACCAAGTTAGAGCCTCTAACGACCCAGGACAGTGACGAGTCGTTCATTGGTTTGCATCTGACCTGGAATTTGTGTAGGAGAATGGGCCTCCATGAGCTTATAAATAGCAACGCTTCAACTACTGGTTGCTCAAACGCGAGCCGGTGGACTTGGCAAAGACACTTGGATAGGTGTCGAAGCATTTTCAGACAAACTGAGTGAAAGTCCTGTGGCTTCTGATTTAAGCCTGTTTGCTGTTGACAAAAAAGCTTCCAACATCTATATGCAACCTTTGCCAGGAGGATTAATATGCAGTTTCTGTTGTTCTAAACTGTCAAAGATACAGTGAAGCTAGAGAAGATAAAAAAAAGATATTTTCAGACATGGAAGGTTAATTAATTAAGTTTAATATTTATGCTAGAAGAGTGTACCATTCTGGCTCACAATCTAATGTTGGATGTTGATTATGCACCATTGGTTACAACTTGCCATACAAAGAGAAGACTAAGATCTTCCTGACTATAGCATTCGATATATTGTTTGTTTTTCATTATCACGTTTCATCATATAATCAGCTTTGTATACCAAAATCTGAAAAATGATTTAAGGAATCAGCTTTTCTCCTTTTCCTTTTCCTTTTTTAGATCTACAGCTGGCTTTATTTAAGTGAGGAGCAGTTATAGACTGTCTAAATTACCTTTTATTTTGAATATTTAATGCAATCCAACTGAGCGCCAGAGAAAAATGAAGGTTTGTTAAGAAGGAATATGATGGAGCTTGTGGCTCTAAAGAAAATCTTTCCTCAAATTTGAAATCACACAGTAGGAGGAACAAGAAATATTTATTGCTCACCGTTCGCTTCATCAGGCAACACTTCTTGTTTAATACAAATTAAAAAATTGCATATCCCATGGCAGCAACTAAGCATTTTTATGTAGTGAAGGTAACTTTCTAAAGTTCAGGGGTTTCCAAACTTTTCAGTCTGCGACCCCCAAAATAACAGGGCCAAAGACCGCCGAACCACTTTTCTCGGGGTGGATCCGCAATAATCTCCTGGATCAAAAAGTAGCTGACAAAAAAGTGGAATGTTTCCCCTGTGTTAAACCCAGGAATGTTGAGCAACCTCCAAAAGCTATACGTTTGTAACAGTTTTGCAAATAAGATATACAAAATCTTTTCAGCACACCATCATCAAATTATTATTGGTACCAGGATATTAAAACAGCTTGCAACTGACCATATGACTCTCTCTCTCAATCAATCAATCAATCAATCAATCAATCAATCAATCAATCAATCAATCAATCAATCAATCAATCAATCAATCAATCAATCAATCTTTATTGTCAACTACAATTTGCATGGTATTACAGTCCCAGTACAACCATCCATCACATACATCACACACATTTTGGGGGGAACGATTTGACTGAGGCCTTGCGGTACCAAAGTACGCTGCTGTTAGGCGCATTCTTCCAAACTGCCAAGGACCCCGCCTGATGCGGTTTCCATAGGGTGCTATCATCCACAGGTGTCCGCGGGGGAGGAGGGAGTTTGGGGAGCAGTTCTGGGTCCTCTCGCTATAACATCCAGGGGAGTTTTAGATAAGAGGTGAAGCCTAATCCAAATACAATTTTTGTTTTGAAAAACAAGTTGCACACATTTTTCATCAGCTTTAAAATCGCTTTGTCGCAGTTCACATCCAGATTTATCCCATCTATCCTCTGAGTTCAACCACAGCAGCCAGCCTGCGTTCCATCGCATCCAGCTTGCGGCTCTGCTCCTCTAATTTACGGTTCTGCTCATTCACCGCCTTAGTGATCGCATCAAATTCGATTCGAGTATCATGAACCTAAACAAGTATACGTCTTCAACATCCTCAGCTGACAAAATCAAAAAACACACCATTTTCCACCTGTTCCAAGAATCTAGGGTGTAATCCACGAAGTGTGTCCCATCAGGACAGGACGGGTCCCCTTTTCCCTGCCTTACCGTCAATTTTATTTTATCAATAGCTCAATAATACAAGTATGTTCTAGTAATATAAGGACTTTATGCTCATATCCGACTTTATTCTTGTACTTTACTCTTAAAAACCTAATATTATGATTTTTTGTAACCCACCCTCACAATTGTAAAAGGGCAATTGTAGAGTGAGTCAACCACCAGTAATTCAGATCATCTCACAACCCCCACTATAGAGATTCCCAAAGTGAATCTCTATAGTTCCAAAGAAGCATGAGGAAGGGGAAAAAGGGGGATTTAAGTGACTTTTAATGAGGTTGTTGATGCCAGTTAGGCTGGTCTAAGTGTTTCACCTGTCCCCATACTGATGGGAACATTTTAAGGAAGTGGCAATTGTGTGGAAATGTTAGAAGAAAATGTAGCTTGTTTTCTAAATTTGGCGAAGATTTATATGATATAATAAAATGATGACATTCTTAGTGATGAATGTCCCAACTTCTTACAAGTTGATGGCAGCATAAAAGACCTCATGACCAGCAGGTGGCGTCAGAGGCCAATAATTCAACATCACCTCCTGCACAAAACAAACAAGTATGCAAATAAAATCATTTTGAGGGGGAGTTGGTGCAACAACAACAAAAAGTGATAAAGCTGATCATTTTAAACAAGCTGCCATTTAACAAAATAGTGATAATTATGATCTATTACTCAATCTCTGCAGAAAATAAACAATTTGTACATTTTCAAAGAACATTGATCATAAACAGGCTCAGTACCCAATTTATACTTTTCCACCTTTAGTTTCTTAAACAAAGATAAATGCCTTTTACAAAAATGTACCTGGCCTTCCTTAATTTCTCCATCTAGTAAACTTGTTTATACAACTACTGTACACATAATAACTTTTATTTGTTTTTTTCCTCTTACAATACAGTAGGTCTTTTCTTGTAATGTTTAATCCTATGTCATCACACTCATCATTGCATTCCTCAAGTCACAAAAAGGTTTTCCTGTCTGGCAGTGTAGGATTAAAAATTGCTGTCTTAGTGCCAAAGAGAGCCCAACAGATTTACTTTCATTAGTGGAGCATTACTGCTTTCGCAATTGTGCTCCGCTTGATATATATGCAAACTTTATTAGATATTATTCTAAGATATTATTCTAATTGTGTCTAAGGGCAGATACAATTTCACGTTCAGTGGTCCAACACCCAACCTGAAAAGAAGACAAACAGAATACCAGGTACACAGTCACATTCACACAAACCCAAAACTGAAAGATGTTTAGTTATTTGTCATGACACATGCTGTTGGGGAACTGTATAAAATTTTAACCAATTTATTTAAAAAAAAGTTCCAAAACCAAATTTATTTAGAGTAGAAAATATAAATTTCCAATTAACTCTATCAAATTCCTTTTCTACATTTAAAGACAATATATTGGATTCAGTGTTTTTACTACAGGAATAATCTGTTAAATTAAGTAATCTGCTTGCATTTATTGATGACTGCCTTCCTTACATAAAACCTGTTTGATCAGGGTGTATTATGAGAGGAGTTACTTGTTAGTTTTCCATTAGACGCAGAGAAAAAGAAACATGTGAGCAGGTTTATATTTATTCTCTTCTTATTAGTAAACATGTTTACATTTTATCTCAAAGAAAACATCAAGTTTGGGTATGATTGAGGAGTAACGCCATACATTGTTGGATCATTATTCAGTGCAATTCCATCTTTTATTATTTAGTATTAAACCATTCGGTCCAAATGATTATTTTTGGTTGGATTATTTTACAGATGTTTCATGTTTCCTGGATGACAGCTTGCTATTCATTCATTTGCTCCCTGCAGATAAACAGAAACAAGAAGGGAAGAAACATGATCACTGAATTCTTGTTATTGATTATATTAAAATACCTAAAAATCATCCTTACAGACTATTGGCCCAGTGGTGATGGGCTTCAGCGCAGAAAAGCTGGAGGCAGAACGCAACGTTCTGCTTCGACAAACCTGTGGAAAGTGAAAAATTCATGAGATTTCTGTATTCAGTCATTACTCGTAAAATACAGAGATGCAATAAAGTACTTAGAGATAAGTCTATAACTATTCACATTCCTGTCAAATTGAGATAATGTATTAATAATGTATTTTCAGGCAATCAAGAAGTTTCTGGGGGAAAAATTATGACACAGGCATCTTTCAAAATATAATAAAACACAGTAAGAAGATTATCAATTTGGAAAGAAATTAAAAAATAATTTCTGCTTATATTTTAAATAAAAATGGCATGTTGAAAGTTATTTGTACCTTTATTAATAATGACTGGGAAAATGTTTTATTGGGGAGCCTTATGGGGGCTCAGGGAACCAGAGTGGCAGTCGAACCAGAAATCTTGCAGCCTCACCACACATGATGTTCTGCATCACATCATGAATTAATTTTATCCCTCCTCCTAACAAATAAAACTCAGCAGGGCTAACACTACTATAGTAAAGGTGATTGGTATGCAGCTGGGTTTATTTTCAGGTTAACCAATCAGTTGTTAGGGTTTATTTACTAAGACATAAAAGCACTGTACAACAAAAGTCATGTATGATTTTACCATATTTTTGATACATTTTTTTAATTCCCTAATCTCATAACTAGATTGCAAGCAAGCGCCAGCAAGGAGCGTGGGCTAATTGGGACCATGCATCCGCCCGGAAGATCACCTGAACAGAACTGTGGAAGTATGAACCAGCAAGACTTAAGTTCCTGATTCAGTCGGTGTATGATGTCCTTCCAAATCCATCTAACCCTTATACCTGGGGCCTTGCAGAAGCACCAACATGTCCACTGTGCCCGGCTCATGGTTCCCTCGAGCACATCCTGAGCTGCTGCCCTAAAGCGCTGGGAGAGGGAAGGTACACATGGCGCCATAACCAGGTGTTGATGGCAGTAGCAGACATCATCGGCACCGGAATCCAGGAGTCAAAGCACCAGTCTCCTTTGAGGCACAAGATCTTCTTTGTCAAGGCAGGGGAGAAACCTCAGGGACCAGGTAAGGGCACAACTGGACTGCTAGCCATGGCTCGGGATTGGCAGTTGCATGTGGACCTCGGAAGGCAGTTAAAGTTCCAAGAGCACATTGTGAGGACGTCACTGAGGCCAGATCTGGTCTTAACATCTGACTCGACAAAGCAAGTTGTGTTACTGGAGCTTACAGTCCCCCGGGAGGACAGGATGGAGGAGGCTCACGAAAGGAAAAAGGCCAAATATCTTGAGCTGATTGAGGCATGCAGAGGCCATGGATGGAGGGCCCGCTGTGAGCCAATAGAAGTGGGCTGCAGAGGCTTTCTTAGTCAAACTGTGCATTGGGCATTCAGGCTCCTTGGTATCAGAGGGTTGCTTGAGAGAAGAGCCACCAGAAAAATCAATGAGACTGCTGAAAGAGCCTAAAGGTGGCTGTGGATCAAGAGGGGAGATGCATGGAGTAGTGCGCTGCTTGAACATAAACTGGGGCCTGATCAACCCCGGTTGGGTCGCCCAGACGAGGGTGTCTGAAGATCAAAGACCCGAAACACCCTATGACCATGGGTCCTTCACTGATGATGTGTTCAAGCTGCACCGTCTAGGTGTTTCAAAATCTATCTAGATAAAGCAAAACACTGAGACGACCTTAAAGATGTATAGAAATGATCTGACACTCATGTCTGTAAATGTTAAATAAGTGATTTTTTAGAAGTTATATAATGCGCTTGGGTTGTGGGTGAGAGGCCGTCTAAAATGATATTGTCCCACACCAGGGCAAGAAGATTCACCCACATCTTCACCCAGAAGATGTGGGTGAGATCAAAAGATAAAAAAAAAAAAAATCTATCAGGGGTCTGACTAATTTAACTGTAACTCACTGGAACACAGTTGGAGCTTCTCTTGTCACACAGGCTGAGGCTACAGTGAAGATAAATATCTCCATAATCCTCCCCCAGGAGGAACAACAGAGCAGTGAAGCGAGCTTGGAGAGAGGAGCCACTTTGAACCACTGATACCTGCCGGCGGTCTGTGGGACATCTATGAGGGAGAACAGGGGGAAAACATGGAGGTTTTAACCTATCACTTTATGGGAAAGAGTATTTGCTGAGGCTGAGGATGTCCACATACTTGTTCTCAATCAGGGGGTACCGTATGGGGTCTTCAGGGTTGGATGTGTGTGTGGCGAAGCAGTGCTCCAGAACAACTGCCAAGTTTGAGTCCATATCCTCCACAGAAACGCCGACATACAACGGCGAGCCCACTGGCAGGGTTACCTGGCCTGCTGGGTAGGTCTCAGTATAGCCGGAGTCCCGGAATAAAGACATGGAGGCTCGAGCTTTTGCACCTGTACCTGAAATACCACGTTTCCACCTGTTAAGGAAATGTGTGTCTTTATTAAGCAATTCAATAATTTCTTTGCTAAGATTTGTATTCATTCTAATTTTGTATTATTCCAGATTGGGGTGGGGGGGGGGGGGGGGGGGGGGGGGGGGGGGGTGTGTGTTGGGGGGTCAATGACATGTTTGTATCACATGTGTGAATCTCAGATGATGCAGAGGAGATCTGTTAAATTATCAAGGTTTGGGATTTGCTTGGATCAATGGGTAAAAGCAGGTGAAAATTAATTTTATCAGTTGCATAATATATATTATAATGATTGTTTTAAGAGATACTTGCAGATCCTCCCAGTTGATATAGGTGGCATCTAACATATCACGTTTGTGGCAAGAATGTTAGGGCTACATCAAACTAAGAGGGCGACTTACTCTAAAGTTGGTCTTAAAGCCACATTCAGACTGGTGTCGGTGTCCAAGGGATAGGAACAGGAGAATGGAAACTTCTTGGGAAGAAGGAAGGAGTCATCGTTTGCTGAGTAGATGAATAAATTGTTGCCATAGATAACATGTGTACCATTGGTCTGAAAGACAGAAAATTAATTTATCACATCAGCTTCAGAGTGTACCATAGGCAGCGTTGGTTCTAGATATGTTGAATAATTTGTCTACCAGTTCCTGATATATCTTTGTGAACAGTAATTTAAATAATACTCCAATTTTTTTGTTTTAATTTCATCCACATTTCTGAAAGTAGCAATAAAAATACTATGTAGAGGTGGGATGGAGTAAGAATGGATATTGAATGGATCCATATGTTATGAATGTGTGTCTCTGATTTCTTTTAAATATTTTTACCTATAGAAGCAAGAACTGATGAGAGGTTTAAACTCCAGCTTTTCTAACTTCCTGTAGCAATTAGCTGTGCTGCTGTGCTAAGATCATATAGTTTTTTTTCAACCTCCATAACACTTCTACAGATACCAAATTGTTTTTTAGCAACGCTATTTGTAAAAACGTAAACATTCGTTGTTGCAGCTTAGTTAAACTTGCTATTGTATTTCTTGCTGATAAGTACCCTGGCATAGTCACTTTTCAGAACCTCCTGGCTATGAACCGGGAACTTCCTGGATTTCATATTAATGCTGCTGGAGAACCCAATATTCAGCCAGACACAGAGCCTTGTTATTAAAATTTATTGTAGAATGTGAATAGTGGCAGACGAGGCAGGCAGGAAGTAATGGGCAGAAGACCAGAGGATTCGGGAGGGGTGAATGACAGAACCAAACTGACCAGGGGTTGCAGGCAGTGACAGGCCAGACAAGTGAAGAAGGCAGGAGCTGATCAGAACAGGTGATGTGGACTAAGGAACCACCAGAATGAGTGGCTGGAACTCACAGAGAAACATGCAGACTTATACAGCAATAAGACACAGGCAACTTTCAACAGAAGAGTCCAGCTGGCAGAGCAAACAGGAACTGGTAGAGGCAGAGCACATGACAAAATACAGGACGTTCTGGCAAGGAGGAGTTGACAGAGGCAGTTATATAAAGACAGGGGAACAGGTGAATAAAGTTGGCAGTTATTACTGGCAGCAGGTGGATCTGATCAAGAGCAGAGTGGTGGCTCAGGAGTGGAGAGAGCTGATAGGATGTTGGCTGAGAGGTGAAGGCTGATTCAAGAAAAGTCCAAAACAAACAAACGAAAATGTAAATCATAGCAGGATCGATCGATCCATCCATCCATCCATCCATCCATCCATCCATCCATCCATCCATCCATCCATCCATCCATCCATCCATCCATCCATCCATCCATCCATCCATCCATTTTCTTCTGCTTATCCAGGGTCGAGTCATGGGGGTAGCAGCCTCAATAGGGAGGCCCAGACTTCCGTTTCCCCAGCCACTTGGGCCAGCTGAGAGACATAGTCCCTCCAGCGTGTCCTGGGTCTTCCCCTGGGCCTCCTCCCGGTGGGACGTGCCCAGAACACCTCACCAGGGAGGCGTCCAGGAGGCATCCTGACCAGATGCCCGAGCCACCTCAACTGGCTCCTCTCGATATGGAGAAGCAGCAGCTTTGCTCTGAGTCCTCCCCGGATGACCGAGCTTCTTACCCTATCTGTAAGGGAGAGCCCAGACCCCCTACGACATAAACAAATTTCGGCCGCTTGTATCCGCGATCTTGTTCTTTTGGTCACGACCCAAAGCTCGTGACCATAGATGAGGGTGGGAACATAGATCGACCGGAAAATCGAGAGCTTTGCCTTTTGGCTCAGCTCTCTCTTCACCACAACGGATCGGTACAGCGCCCGCTTCACAGCAGACGCTGCACCAATCCACCTGTCGATCTCCCGCTCCATTTTTACCTCAGTTGTGAACAAGACCCCGAGGTACTTAAACACCTCCACTTGGGGCAGGACATCCTCCCCGACCTGGAGTAGGCACTCTACCCTTTTAGAGCCTTTAGCAGAAATTGTCCTAAATTTTCCTGTATTCCTTAAAATGCAACCTAAAATGTTTGGCTCAGAAAAATAAACAGTAGGTTCCAGAAGATACCTGGTAAGTTATAGATAGTATCCAGTAAGTTTAAGTTCCTCAACCCTGGTAAGTTAGCCATCACTAAGCGCAAGACATAATGCCATCAACGTTTTCCTGATTCAGGCATTGCTTTGTTGATTTGCCAACAAAAATGTTTTTTGAGGTTTATATTTTATGTGGCATAAAGAACCACTGTATCGAAGTAAAACACACAATACATTTAATGCAAAATGTACAGGGCAAAAGTCAATGAAGAGTGATTGATTTGCTGGCCAGTTCCATTAAGGTTTCATGAGTAATTTTGTTCTTGTCCTAGAACAGAAAAAGAACCGTATATGTGTAACAATATTACACATACACTGGCTACTGATTAATTGGGGTCTTGGCAGGATCGTCTCAAAGTGCGACTATGTTTAAATAAGATTCCAACACTACAGCAAAAAATAAAAGATTTTACCGTCATTATATTTCCACAGGAACCAGCTCGAGCCGCTACCTCGTACGACACAAAATCCCCTTGAACTTTGAAGCTTGAGCAGTTGCGATCAGCAAAGTGGCCAGAGAATGGGTCTAAGCCAGAGCCCTGCATACTATTCAGATTTAGTCCTACTCGGAGTTTATCTCGGTCACAGTTAAGTTTTAAAGGAGGCTGTTTGACTTCTGAAAAACAGAGGAAAAATAATACAGCATTGATTAATAAGAAGGTTTGATCACACTGTTGAATTTGTTACCAAGAGGACAATAGATTACTACAATAAAACCTATTGCTTAGCTACCCAAATATGTTGAAAATGAAGCATTACCATTACCTGTACAATATGCAAGATTACATGCTGATGGCTCTTTTAGTTTGTAGACATAGTAGTTTCCATGGCAGAGTTTGACATAGATGGTGTGTGTTTGGAAAAAACAGCAGGAGTCGGACCAGGAATTGCATACATTGCGACTTACAATTTCATCCGACAGCACTGGATGAGGTTCTTTGATCCACAAGGGAGCCTGTGTTCCACACCGGTTGACAGCAATGCACCTCTCTGGAATTTGAGCACTTTTTGCTCCCAAAAACATTCGATACCAGCCCTGCCAGTCAATGGCTCGGTCACAATGAAAAACTGATACGGTGTTGTTTATTGAACGCCAATCATCGTCCACTACAGAGTAATGCTCACAGGGATCCTCACATCTGGTATTGCCACCCGTTTGGATGCAGTCCATGCCTGAAGGACATATTGCATCTCCACAGTTAAACTGGACTGGCTGGGAGGAGAGGTCTGAGCTGCTGCTAGAGAAACGAAGCAGGCATTCATAGGACCCTGGTCTGTTGGAGCAAATCTGATGTGCTGGGCATGGTGACCTCTGCTGAGAGCATTCATCAACGTCCACACAGCCCAAGTCTGGTGACCACTGATAACCCTGGTGACAGCAGGAAGAGTTGTTGCAGAGCTTTCTATCATAACACGACAGACCATCACCCACGAAACCATCCCTACAAGCACAAGAGAAGGTCCTGGTCATGAAAGAATCGCCTCTATCTCTTGGCTCCAAGCAGTTGGCTTCATGATGGCAAGAATCGCAGCTGGTAACAAGTGTTGCTGCAAAAAAAAAAAAGGCAGCTGGGTTAGATGCACTATTATAACATTTTCCTGCTAGACTCCTATTTTAATTAAACTTTCATTTGCTGGCTGTATGTGCCTTTAACCAAATATGATAAGGAGCAAGATTTTACCTGAACTGTTCGGTGTGAATATTTGCAAAGGTATGAGGAGAAGAACTACCCAATGAACCTCCATTATGGACCAAATGCACTGCTCCAATTTGCTAAGAAAAGAGAAGGAGATTTGTTAACCATACGCACGGTGGTCGGAAGCAGAAATTTTTAATTTTGCTTCCCTTTGTATCCTACTTAACCTGGTGAATGAGGCAAATGTTAAAGCTTGTGCAGTAAATGTGAGAATTTATAGCTCTATATCTGTGTACAAAGGACAAGTCAAAGTGAGGGTGGGGACAAGGCAATAACTGGACAACAACAGTCCTGATTTATTTGATGTTAAGTGTTAATTATTGATAAAAGAAGTAGACTCAGACCAATAAAAAATGTTTATGCCTCAATATTTACTTTAATCTCTTTCACTTTCGGAATACGGAGGGCAATAACTTTCTTATCTGATGCTCCACCACAGCTCCAAGACCAGTGTGTCTAGATCGGTACAGTTTGGTGCCACTCCCTCAGCAGATATCTAGATGCAATACAGGCATATATATCTGTATATATATATATATATATATATATATATATATATATATATATATATATATATATATATATATAAGATAAGATAAGATAAGATAGGTTTATTGATCTCACATTGGAGAAATTCACATGTCACATCGGTTCAGTAATCAGTAATCAGAAGAAGAAGAAGAAGAAGGTTCCAAAGTAGGACAAGGTGCATCAGGTATATACAGTGTGTCCCGTTTATACAGTGGATCAAAAAGAAGTAGATAATAAAATAAAGATAAAAATACAAATAGAAATAAGGTAGAGGATGTCTTACGTACATTCACGGTGACTTATATACATATGTATTGACACATATTCAGGTGTAATATATATATATATATATATATATATATATATATATATATATATATATATATATATATATATATAGATAGATAGATAGATAGATAGATAGATAGATAGATATAGATAGATATATAGATATATTTGGTATCACCCCCCGTACCTTCACGTCTGTGTCATTCAGTCACTGTGTCATTCGGTCACTGTTTGGATGTCCCACTTTAGGGGAAGCTGTAGCTTCGGGACGGATGGGTTTAACTTTAACTGGTATATAGAGTGGTTTAACTACAGTGTATTTGGTTGAAACACGAGACCAAACTCTCACTACTCCACCACCATGCTTGACAACCAGTAGGAAGTGTTCAAACCAATATGGTGTGTTGGGTTTTCATTAAGTTAATTTAAGTGCAACTTAACAAATCTAAGCTGTGCTGCCAGACATTTTTAGAGAGAGAGGCTTTGCTCTATTTTAACAAGCAACACCTGATCAGTAATTCTTAATTTTCTGTTGTAATTATTACCATCTAATACGTCAGGGGAGGCCTGTAGAATCGCTCTTGGTGCACTTTGGCTTCCTAAGATTTCTCTTTACAAATGTTTTGATGTTGCTTCTCCGAAGTTGTTGCTGACATCCGTCCTTTCTTGGCATTGTTGTAACTACTTTGCCTGGTTAAGAACATTTTATTGACTGCTTTTGGAAATATTTACAAGGAAGAAAATAATTTACCTGGTGATTTATCACCAACAGTTTATTGGTTTGTAATTGTTTTATCATGTTTTTTTTTTTCTTCACTGTGCAACTTGTGGTTCCTGCTGAACTCAAAGTCCTCTAGTTAAAGGTAATTGTTTGACTCAGGGTTCTGTTCTGTGGTCATTACTATAAAGATCCCAACCTTTTTGGCACAACATCACCTACTTTCAAGATGCAAGGACAGGGATGAAGAGCTGGTGGAGTGAAGACTGCAGCAACACTTAAAAGTACTGAGAAACTTCATCAACGGACCAACGTGTTTCGGCTTGTGGCTATTGTTAGGGTGAGAGCAGCTCCTTTAGTGCCAGATTTTGACATCCTGTCTGTAAAAAGGAGCGCTACCGCAAGTCATTCATTCCTGCTGCTACCAGATTATACAATGCTGCACTATAACTGTAACCATAACTTTAATAACTAATGTGCAATAACTAATGTGCAATTCCATTTAATACTCTGTGCAATAATCCTGAAAAAAGTGACTTCTGCTGCTATTACACCTGAATATGTGTCAATATATATGTATATAAGTCACCGTGAATGTACATAAGACATCCTCTACCTTATTTCTATTTGTATTTTTATCTTTATTTTATTATGTACTTCTTTTGGATCCACTGTATAAACGAGGACACACTGTATATACCTGATGCACCTTGTCCTACTTGGAACCCTCTTCTTCTTCTGATTACTGATTACTGAGCCGATGTGACGTGAATTTCTCCAATGTGAGATCAATAAAACCTATCTTATCTTATTATCTAATGTTTGCACAAGAGCAAAAGAGTGCTGTGACAGTGGATTTGTCCTTTTATTTTCGCTTTAAGATCATTAAACTCAGTGTTTAGACACTAATTTTATTTATTAAGGAAAAAAGCTATCCAAACCACACTGGGCCTATTAGAAACAATAATTGCTCCCTATACATAATAACCAATTGTAGCATCCATCGCAGCAACGACTGCCCTTTAGTGTTTGGGTAACTGCCTACGAGTTTTTTACATCGCTGTGGAGGGATTTTGATCCGCTCTTCTTTGCTGAATTAATTAAACTGACATACATTAAAAGCTTTTTTTTTTCTTGAGCCATTCATAGGTGGACGTCCTGGTGTACTTCAGCTCATTGTCCTGCAGTAAAACCCTAATGTGCTTGGGTCTGTAAATGTTTAGGGCTACTGGAAATTGAGTCTTTATGCTACAGAAAATACCGAATAGTAAAAACTGTTTAGTTGCTCACTCCGTTTAGAATGTTCTCCATCAACTCGAAAACTGATAGACTCACAGGCCTTTCTAAATGTTTATCCTCATAGAGAGAAAAATAAATGATATATGCTCATGTTAAAAAGTTTGTGAATTATAAAGATGCAAAGGTAAGATTTTTCTTTTAATTCACGTTAGACAAAACATTACGGCTACTGAGCTCAATCTGTACGAAAATGTGCATGAAATTGAAAAAAAATGTTGAATGAGCATGCTTCATTGCCCCTCTATGAGAACATTTAAACTTAATAAAAAATAGAGTTCTTTGTTGTGAAAATCCATATCTGTATAGAAACCTGGATGTGTAATCCTTTTACATTTGTGATGAACTAACAAATGCAGGGATTCAATCAAAGCTGGGAAGACGTGCTTGAGAATAAAGTGTTTTAATTGATAAAAGCTCCTGTGTAAATATGGCAATCACAATCAAAGACTTTTTTTTATATTTTTCCACTTTGACAGAAAGTCTTTATCCACATAAATAAAATCAATAACTTTCTATGATATTTGTTTTTATCAATTATTAAAACACCTTATTAGTTTCTCTTGAAGCCTTTCTTTTTTTATACATATATATATTCTAAAAACCTAATTTAGTTGATGGTAGAAAACGGGAAAAAAATGTATTATACATATTTATACAAAGTTTAAAATACTATAACAAACAACCTCCTGGCAAACAAAGTGGAATGGTCATTTAGTGACAGAATACAGGTGAAAACACATTTTAATAGTTCTTCAGTGTTGCTTCAGCAACAGAAGTCTCTTCAAATGTCAGCACGCATGTTTTCTGCAAACGCTAATAATCCCAGAGCAGCTGCTTCCGTCAGTTCGGGTTTTAGTCGCTGAGAAGGCTCACTGACTCCATCTGCAGCGCCTCATCCAGGCTGTCGGTGTATCTGAAGCCCTCCAGATCAGCCGCAAGAAGAACCTTCAGAACGGAGGGCTGAACCAGTGAAAAGAGGCAAAAGGGAGATAAATATGAATATTTCCTCCATTAGTTCCTAGTTAGAGACTGAAAGGACTGACGGGCTCCACCTGCAATCCTGAAAATATCAGCTTCACTGTTCTCAGTTTGAACTGCCTCAGCAGGTCCCTCAGCTCGCTGATCACCGTGTAGTCTATGATGCTCACATGGTGGCAGTCCAACACCACAGACCTCGGAGGACAGGCTGGAGGAGAGAAGGTGAAGACAGTAAATGAAGGACAAGGAGCTGAAGTAATCATGTAATACCAGATGAAGTACTCCTTACTCTGCAGGGCCTGGGTGTGAATGATGTGGCTGAGATGCTCCACTGCAGGGAAACTGAGCCCACTGCTCAGCTCCATCACCAACACACCGTGATCAGACACCTACGCATGAAACCACACATGGTCCATGAATAAAAAACAACCATCACAGTGCTCTGAAAAAGTACACGGCCCCTTGCAGATTTCTTCTCTTACCTTCATGTCACACTTATTTTTTTTTTCAGCTTGAACACATTTTAGTATCAAAGACAATCAGAATTAATCATAAAAGTCATGATAAATTAATTTCAAGGGGGAAAAAACCCTAACCAAAACCAACCTGGTGAATCATGAATAAACTGTGATTAACAAAATGTTTTGGACATCACTCTCCATCACTCTCCTGATTGCTGTCCTACAACCAGTCCTTTAAAAGGAACCTGTCTGACAACATGAAGTAGGCTAAATGGTCTCATAAAAACCCACACATCCTGCCCTGATCTGAATAAATTCAAGAAAAAAATGGAAAATGTAAGTTACTGACAGTTATCGGTTTCTCAAAGGTTAAAATGTCTAAGGATACAGGAGTCTAGTGAACCACAGTGAGAGGCATCATCTACAAATAGAGGAACATGGAAGAGTGGTGAACCTTCCCAGGGTTAGTCATCTGACCAAAATCACTCCAAGAACACATCAACGACTCATCCAAGAGGTCCCAGGATAACATCAGCATCAGTACAGCCCTCAGTACAGACCAGAGTTCATAACTCAACAGTAAGAACACGACTGGGCAAAACTTGCAACTACAGGAACGTTCCGAGGCTAAAACTACAACATTTTTCAGAAAATCTCCGAAATTGTGGGACAAAAGTGAAAAATGTTTAAATGTGTGCGTACCGTTACATCAGGTGTAAATGGTTAATAGCATTTTATCAAGTCCTGAGGACCCCAAAGCACTTTACACTACATTCACTCTGACATTCATACCCTGATGGTGGTGAGCTACATTTGTAGCCACAGGCTACTGCCGGCACACAGAAGCGACGCTGCCCTACGTTGGCGCCATCGGGCCCTCTGAGGACCGGCCAGCAGGGAAAGCGGATGAAGTGTCTGGCCCAAGGACGGAATGACTGAGATGGTCAGAGTGGGGCTTTGAACCGGCGGGTTACATTTCTGAAATGTTGTTAGTGTAAAACTAACAACATTTCAGAAAAAGAATCATAAAGACGGTGAAACGTGGTGGTGGTGGCGTGATGATCTGAGCCTGCTTTGCTCCTTCAGGACCTGAAGCCTAAGGGAATTTGAGTTATGTCGCAGGAACATGATCAAAAGTACACAAGTTCACCTCTGAATGGCTGAAAAAACAAAACCAGTTACTAAGTTTAGGGAGCAAAGACTTTTTCACAAAGGACCAGGTTGGTTTAGATAGTTTTTTCCCCCCTTTATAAATAAAATCATCATTTGAAAACAGCATTTTATATTTACACTGGACAGTAAGTCCATCGCATTCATGAAAGAAGAGCATGATCTTCATATCTGACCGATTAAGATGTTAGCAGAGAAAACTAACTGAACCCAGACCAAATGATAATTTTTATAAGTGTTATAGCTTCTATAAATTGTGTCATTTAATTAAAGACAGTGGATAACCCAAATATTGGTTTTAAAAGCATCTTAACGATAACAAAGATGCACCTTTATCTTGGGTCTGGCCGTGGTGTACAGCAGCAGGGCTCCAGAGACGGCTACACCTCCGATGATGCCGTACTGCACCTCCCAGAAACTCAACAGCAACGTGACGAGGAAAGGAAGCAGGTCCAGCCCTGTCGATGACAAAACATAGCACAGTTAAAACGGACAGAAACGTGTGAGTTAGACCTCAGGAAAAAAAAAAATCGTACTTACTACGTATCCTCCACATGCTTATCACCACACGGTAATCAACCATAGGAGCCACCGCGCAGATGATGACAGCGGCTAGAGAAGCTTTAGGGATGTAGTAGAAAGCGGGCATGAGGAAGGCCAACGACAGCAGCACAATCACACCTGCAGACGCACAAAGGAGAACAACACAAACACAACATTAGTGTACTAGTTCTGGGGTTTGAGTTACACTAGAAATGTGTAATAACCCAGACTGCCACAAGAGGGCAGAAGAGTTAAAGTATATATAAAAAAGGAAGATCAAACCCTACTGGTGATGATGCCACCAGCTGGGGTGCAAACCCCGGTCTGAGAGTTCACTGCTGTCCTAGTTGGGAAGAAAAAAAAAAGACGATGATAGATATATACGTGGAAACAATTAAGTTAATGTTTTAGAAACACGAACCGTCCGAAGCTGCCAGTGACGGGGTACGCCGACACGAAGGAGCCCATGATGTTGGTTACGCCTATGGCCAGCAGCTCCTGGTTGGCATCAATCCTGTAGTTGTTCTGACTGGCTGATCAGAGGAGGGAAGTTTAAATTTAGCTTTCAGTTAAATGGCAAACACTAATTACAGCTGAACTGTGCCTGACACACACAGTATCAATATATAATGGATGAAGGAAAGTAGCTTCTTGCTCAAACTTGTCCAGATCCACAGTCAGGGCAGTGATTAAACAACTAGGAGCGCAAACCAAATGGGTCTGGAAAGGGAACCAAGTTTATTGTGGCACCACGCACAGCCAGTTAAAGAGATCGTCAACGCTCACAAATACAGAACTCAGAATCAGAACCAGATATACTTTAATAATCCCAGAGGGAAATTACTGAAGACTGAGTCTTCATAACAATTTTTAGAAGTTATCTACATGCTGATGATTGACTGAGGCAGAAAATAATATTTTCTGTTTTAACATCACAAACAAACAGGAGGGGTTTGCTGTACTCTACAGGGACTTTGACTGGGAACCATGCGATTTGGTCAGATGCGACTAAGATTGAGCTTCTCAATGAAACAAACAATCCTGGAGGGTCTGGGAAAAAAAATAAAGTAGGAACATGCAAGAAAACAGGTAGTGGCCACTTTTAATCATGGTGGAGAATCTGTGATGCTGTGGGCCTGTTGCTCTTCTGAGGTTTGGGAACTTTGCTGGAGTGAATGGCACCATGAACACTTTGAAATAGCATTACATTTTAAACAAGAATCCGGTGAGGAGAAACTGAAGATGGGAGGTCAGGGGCCAGGTTAATGAGCCAAAACGTGATCAGTTCACAACAGTGTTGTAGTACTCGAGTCCGAGACTCGAACCCGAGTCCGAGTCATTAGCTAAATTTAGAGACTTGTGATTTGACTTGGACTTGAGCACTGATGACTCGAACTCCTACATTCAGATCATTCTGACTCGGAAATTGAGAAAAAGACTCAACTTTTTTTTACATCATTAGGCTACAATTTTAATATGTCATTAGAATATTATTTGGTGTATGATTTTATCTAAATTTATCTAAATTATTAGTGCAATGTGGTGGAGTGTGGATTTATTTTTTAGTTAAAAAACATGTAGGCTATGCTTACTTTAGTGCGGAACTTGGACTCGACTTGATCAATAGTGACTCGACTCGGATTTCTTTTTAATGATTTGGACTTGACTCGGACTTGAACACTGGAGACTCGAACCTGGACTCGGACTCGAGGCATAGTGACTTGACTACAACACTGGTTCACAATCAACAATCTTCCATGGAAATATTAGTCCCAAGATCTGAACATTTCAGTATAGAAAATCTGTAGAGAATGGAAAAAAGGTATAGGGGTGGTCCAAGGGCTCTGGACGATCTAGAGAAAAAAATCTCTCTCTCTCTCTCTCTCTTCTTGCTCCAACATTGTGAAATTTCATCTGAAAAAAAAAATCGGTGTGTGGCAATAATTATGCAATCATAAATCGTGTCTAAAAATAATTCTTAAATTAAGCTTTTCCCCCTCCTTTGAATACATGTGTTCCAAGTAAATGTCGGTTTGTGGTGTCAGATTAGGGGTCTGCAATGAATGATTATTTCATTTAAAGGCTTTTTCACACATTTATATCACAGGTTGCCAATATTCTTGGCTGGAGCTGAACACCGTGATCTGTAGAACAATATAGTAAGATCAGAATTTACCAAAGGCTTTGGCAATGGCGATGCTCTCCAGCAGACCCATGAGAGGAATCACGGCCAGTCCTCCTCCAAAGTCCTGCAGCAAAGAGGGGGGACTGGTCAGCCACGTGTCAGATAAATATTTGGGGAAGTGAAAGTGATAACTTCTTCTTTCTGCTTCGGACCTCTATAATCTCTGTAAAAGAGACGACGGTCCCGTTGGACGTGGTGTCGGAGGTGGGCGGCGGGCTGAATGGCGGGAGGCCTTGAGCAGTGTGCCCAGTGACGGTGAACACAGGATGTCCGCAAGCATCCCAGGAATACGCCACGAGGGTCGCAGCCACGACCACCAAGGCATTACGCACTGATCGGGACATGGAGGGGAAACAGCACACGTTTAGAAATAAAACAAACCAGGGTTTTTTTTTTTTTTTTCTGCCAACATGAGACCGGTACTGACTGGTCGCGACGGCCCACACTAGTTTCCTGGCGAATCGGGAGTAGACTGATCCGTGGTCAGAGCCCAGGCGTGACTTCATGATCATCAGTGTGATCAGCAGAGCGAGACAAAGCAGGCCCAGGACCACGTCGCCCACTCTGGCCTCTGGGATCTTCAGGAAGGTGTAGTAAACCTCCAGGAAGAACTGATGGGGAACATCCTGGATTCCCAGAATATTCTGCAAACAGGAAGCCGTTTTAACCGCTGACATCACGAGCAGAACAGGCAAACAAGAGGAGCTGGATCCAGTTCAGCGGCATCGTAAACCCCACCATCAAACGTCTCGATTAGGCTGAAATGTCCTGTTCTACTCTCTGTAGAACAAACACCAAGATCTTATAACTACAGCCATCACAAAATATAACAAATATACATCTTTAACCCCTTGAGTGCTAGTTCTAGCAATAAAAGATATTTTGTCCACCCCATAGTCAATTTAAAGTGCATACAGAAATATCCACACCTAATGGCAAACAATAAAACCTTTATTTTGGAAGAGATTTTTAAAATACAAGTGATTAGTATAGAAACACTAATCCACCTGCAATAGTAGTCTATTCAATAAAAATATTTTGAATGCTCTAATTAGGTTAAAATGCATATGAAAGATTTACAGGAGCAATAAGCGAAATTTCATTATTTTAGATAGAAAGAACTAAAAAAATGTTTTGTGAAGAACTAAAGGTATCTTAGATGGACTATGGTTAAACACCACATGCCATTAAAATCCTCGCATATGCGTACGTGAACAGCTGCCATTTGGGGCTTAACCCCTCCCCGGCCATAAAATGCCACCGCCATGTGCAAAATGGAGGAGAGCACGCCCATCGGATCTAAACGTTCTCTTGCTAACAGCATTAAAAAGTTATGAGTTACTTACTTCTTCACTAGACATGTTTCTCTGAAAGGTGGTGCTGCTTTGCTGTGTTTTTATTCTTTGCCAATAGGCTCATAGGAGCCGATGGGTAAGAAGGGGAAATGGCTGCCGAGGTAAAGATGTAGCACATCTTGTTTTGGTCTACGGACAGTGCTCAGGCTCCCCCTAGTGGTGAAATATCACTTATTGCTCCTTTAAGAAATACAATGGGAATAAAAATTTGCCACAGAATGCACAGGCGTTGAAGAATTTCACCCTATCTACACCAACAGAACTAAAGGTAATATTCGAAAAAACACGTCCAAGGACCCAGGAGGGCATAAGCTGTCAGGTTTCCACCAGCAAGAAGAAACCCGTTGGCTGCTGCAGATATAGACACCAACCTTCAGCAACGTAAGCAAAGTTACAACGTAACTTGTTGATCTTGTTTAGTGACAAGTTGTCCAACATTTTGTTCTGCTCTTGTTTGTGGTTATGAAATATGTGAACCTCTAGTTCAGATAACCAAAGATTGTGCTTTCTCAGTCTGATCCTGATTGTGAGAACGCCGTATGGAAGCTTTAGATGCACACGTGTGGCGCCATCAGAGTCCCCTTCCTTCTTATGGAAGGCAGAGACTATTTAAGCAGGATGATGCCAAAAAAACACTTTCTGAATACTGCTGCTTCCTGGCAGACTGGCTGTGTAGTGAAAAAAGGTCAGCAGCTAACCGGCTCTACTTCTAGACATGTCACGCACTGTTATCTGTGCAAACACATGAAGTAAAAGGTCAAAAATAGGTCCCAAGCTCAGATCATATAGGTTTAAAAAAACGACAACAACAACAACAAAAAAACTTATATCTTGAAAATATTCTTAAAATTCAACAGGTTAATTTTGCATTCTGTTCAAACAAATGCTAAATAATTCTCCAATTATGTGGATTGTATGCAACTACTGGGATCACCTTGCATGCAGGGAGGTGGTTGCTGTTTCACTGGATATTTGTGTGTGTATGTGTGTGTGTGTGTGTGTGTGTGTGTGTGTGTGTGTGTGTGTGTGTGTGTGTGTGTGTGTGTGTGTGTGTGTGTGTGTGTGTGTGTAACCTCACTTTGACCTGGCCAAAGCCGATGGTTACTGCAGCAGCGCAGGTGAAGCCTTTTATCACAGGGTAGGAGATGAAGTCCAGCAGGAAGCCTGAGAAAAACAAGCAGAACAACGAATGAATGATTTACAGAAGAGGCGGGGAGACTGCATCTTTGCAGCTTCACAGACAGAGAAGTTGAAAAGAGGATTTGAGTTCATCAAACGTGCAATAGAATCAGCTCAGCACAAATTGTCTTTGGTAGGACTAAAAACTGTAACTTGAAGTTTTAACCGCAGCATTGCAGTGAGGCCTTGGCAGCAGCGTCTCTCACCCAGTCTGAGCAACGCCATCGCTGCCTGGATGACTCCGCAGAGGAGGCTGAGCAGGACGGCTCGGTCAGGCTGTCCACCCACCACAGAGAAACACAGGAGGGACATGATGGCGGTGGGACCCAGTGTCACGTCCTTAGACGTCCCCAGGAAGGTGTAGATGAACCCCCCCATGAAGGCAGAGTAGAGTCCATACTGTGACAGAAACGATCTTGTTGAGGGTTGTTGTGATTAATCCTCATTAATAAGATAAGTTGATGTAATTTTACTTTACATACACGTATTTGCTTGCTTGACTCTTATTCATATTTGCTATATTCTCAATCATTCTCCCCATAATAAAGTGCATTGCAAAAGTATTCCTACCCTTTAATTTGTTCACATTTTGTCACGTTACAACCACAAACTTTAGCATATTTTATAGGTGTTCTATATGATAGATCAACAAAAAGTAGCACATAATTATTGGGGGGGGGGGGGGGGGGGGGGGGAATCACCAGCTTTATAATGATCTGATATTATATTGATTTGTTTGGATGATGATACGATATTTGCAGATATCACAAAGTCTGCTAGGATTTTCGATCGATATGATGCGGCATTAGCTGCCCATCAAGCATTATTATTTACATCAACATTAACTCACAAAAAAAATTATATTATTTGACCATTTTATTTATAAGCAGGCATTTAAATCTAAAACAACATTATTCTAATTTATTATTACTATTATTATTATTAATAATAATAATATTTAATAATAATAATAGCTCATCTCTTCACTTTACCCTCATGCCTTGTGAATTACAAACACCTTAAAAATGACAATGTGGGTCGATATTTTCATTTTGAATCAAAATTAAAATTTTAAATTAAACGATTAATTGTATTGTTAACCATGTAATTGATATATTGACGTGGATGGATATATATTGCTACACCCCCAATAAGTATCATGTTAAATGAAAATCACAGAATCAGAATGTTTTACAAAAAAAGTTTGATGAGCCTTTATATTGTATTCTATATGCCTTTAACACACCCTATATAAAATCCAGTGAAAGCAGTTGCCAAAAGTTGCCAGATTCATATGTAGAGTCAATCTGTGTGTAATTATATCTCAGTAAAATATGCAAAGGCTTGTTAGAACAAACAGTTGTTAGTGAGCAAACAGCATTATGAAGCCCAAGGAGTAATGCGCATATCCCTGAGAACACATTCCCCACTGTGAAACATGACGGTGGCAGCATCATGTTGTGGGACTGCTTTTCTTCAGCAGGGGAAAAAAAAAAAGCTGGGCCGAGTGTTTGGAGAGCAAAGTGAGAGGTTCACCTTCCAGTAGGACGACCACCCTAAACATCCAGCAACGATGGAGATGTTTTGATCAAAACATGGTCTAGTCAAAGTCCAGACCTATATCTAAATGAGAAGATGTGGCAAGACTTGAAAAAAAATGTTGCTCACAGATGCAGTCCATCCAACCTGCCTCAGTTTGAGCTACGTCATAAGGAAGAGTTTGGGTGTTAATACTTTAGCAAGGGACTGTACGCCCCACATTAGAATAAACATGTTCCAAATCTGCAGAAAAAAAGAAAAACACGCTCAGTAAAAATGTTTGACTTAACCCAGGCACTCACTTGCACAGGAAGTCCAGCTACTTCAGCGTAAGCGAGAGCCTGCGGTACAGTGGTCAGGCCTACAGTGAGTCCCGCCAGCAGGTCCATCTGCAGGTACCTCAGCTTGTACTTGGGTAACCAGGAGAGAATGGGCAGCCAGGACGTCAGGGTGCTGTAAGACCAGCAGCGCCTTGACGGCTCTCTACCCAGCAGGGGCCGGTCCATCCTCAAAAACCTCGGAGGTAAAGAGAAGAACGAAGAATACATTTAAAAAAATGTAATTACATAGCATCTTTAAAAAAATATATGTGTGACTTTAAGTACTTACAATGCGTTCAGGGTTTATCCCGCAAAGATCATCCGCTTTGGCTCCTTTGGTTTTGCCCTTCTTGCTGTGATTCCCAGCATTCAGGAAAACACAACAGACCTGCTCCAAAGGGATGCATGTGTCTGCGCTCTGTGTGAGTTACTTTAAATCAAGAAGACACCTTATCTTCAGAAGAAAAAGAAACAAACAAACTAAAAAAAAAAAAAAAACGAAATAAATACAAGTCAGCTTCCTCCAACACATCAGCTATGCTGCTCAGGTGTGTGACTTCTGACAATCATACGATGATCATGTGACAGGCAGGTAGTTTGCATGTACCTGAACATCCTGAATGCTGCCTGTCGTAAAGCCAGACAGGTTCCTGTTAGGGTTGCTTATCTCTAAAGATATGCGAGCAGACAAAATGCCTGAGCTCAAAATGCAGTTAATCTCATAATAATCCTGCTATAACACGTAAACAAAACAATAAACTGTTTAAATCGAACATAACAAGGAGGCAGAAAATATTAAAATAGGCCAAATTAGAACAAAGCACCTTGTCCTGGTCGTAGTTCTCCTCCAGGCATCTCTTTACCGGCCAGGCTGTGATTTTTCGGCTCTACTTCTGTTAAATAATAGCCGTTTAAAAAAAAAAAACACCACTTCCCCAAAACCTGTCTGCGAGACGCTACTCCTGGCTCCGGAAACAACTTCCTGTTCGCACGCTCCGGTCACGTGGGCAGCGGTGCTCACGTGACCGGAGCGTGCGCCAGTTGTTTCCGGAAGTTTAAAACATGACTGCTGTTGTTGTCTCCGCGGGTCGCGGCGTTTGAACAGCTGTTTGTGTTTTATCCCTCAGGTTTGCCAGCGGACATTTAAAGCCTCGTTATGCGGACTGAGTTGGTCTTTCTGGTTTTAGCCTCTTGCTGCGTCTCAGAGTCGAGGAGAAGAAACGTGCTTCTGATAATTGGTGCGTAACTGTTTGCGTCTTGGATAAAAAAAATTTATGAAATTAAACTGCTTTAGTGACACTTTAATACACTCACACACACACATGCAACTGTCTCTCATTTCTTTAGGTCTTTTTTTTCGTGCCAAGCAGCCAAACTGGCTTGTGATTGGTCAAAATGGTCTTCCTCTGCTACTCTATATGGTGATTGGATAGGACAGAGAAAATGCAATTTAGTAATTGAGTTTTAAAAAAAATCATACATAATATATAGATCCATCACATACAGAATAATTTCCTCCCAGAAATAAAATATATAGTGTACTATTTCAGTAGCCTCGTGAGACCATCCTGATCTCGCGAGGTTTCAAGGTTTCACTCGCAGATCAGTCTGGATACTCTCCGTTAAAGAAAATTTGGAGCCGTTCACCAAACGAACGTCCAATCAGCGTTGGCTTTGAGGCGGGTTGCGGTGTGACGCAACGGGAAGCGCGTCAGTTCAGTCTAAACAACATGGCGGCTTCAGCCGATGAAACTAGCGTTAGCGCGGCTATCGAGCAAGTTTTATCGGAATTACAGAGTATTGTTTTGCTGAGCTAACGAGCCTTTACCTGCAGCAGCAAGAGTAGCTTGGCTTGTGGTTGTGTTTTCGTCGTCGCTCTGTTACGAGCGACGACGAATCTGATTGGTTTATTTGGCCCGTCTATCACCAACATAGGCCAATCAGATAACCAGTATTTTCGCCCCTTCCCAAAATTACTTCAACGGAAGGTTTCCAGATGGATATGCGGAGCAAATCTATCTGGCGGAGTCAGGTAACTATTTCAGTATATTCTACGGAAAACCCAACATTCTTTCTGCCTTTTGATGAAGTATGTGTGATGTACAGTTTGTTATTTTTTTGCTGTTTTTCTGCCTGGCTTGAAACGAGGAACGCAACAGTTGTAGCCCCTGTGGAGCATAAGTCTGTATGTGGTCACTCTTTACCTGCTGACTACAGCTACGGTCCACACAATGCAAATCTCCCCCAGGCCTTTAAATGGGCTTTTCTTCACAATCCTCTTAAGGATTCCTCAATCCGCTGTCATCCCCATTTTTATGTGGCCCTTTTATTGCTACCACTCTTTTTCCTTCCACACAACTTTCCAGTATTATGCTCGGAAACAGCAGCCTGCAGGCTGCCAGCTTCTTTAGCTATGGCATTTTGTGGCTTGCAGCCTCCTTGTGGAGGGTGTTGATGACTGTCTTCTGGACGTCTGTCAACTTAGCAATCTTTTCAATGATTGTCTATGCCATAACAAAACATTACTGTCTTTGTAATGTTGTTTTCCGGAAAGCTAAATTGTTGGTTTTCATTAAATGTAAGCCATAATCATCCAATGATAGAAGAATATAGATAATTAATCTGTAAGTTCCACTTATTGAATTGAATTACTAAAATAAGGAACCTTTCAACAGTGTTCTAACTTACTAACATGCACCTGTAGACTCCACAATGCAGGGTGGCTTGTCTGCAGGGGGGGTGAACCTTTAATCTATCACCCCACCAGGACAAACTATTTCAGTTCATGACCTTATCTCAGTTTCTTTTTTTTAAAGAACAAAGTTGCGATGAATTTCCTTTTTTCTTTTCCAGCTGATGATGCAGGCTTTGAAACAGAGGTCTATAACAACTCGGTGGTCCACACCCCCCACCTGCGCGCTTTGGCCCGGCGGAGCGTGGTGTTCAGGAACGCCTTCACATCCGTGAGCAGCTGCTCCCCCAGCCGCTCCGCCATCCTCACGGGCCTGCCGCAGGTAAGACGCACACAGACGGACGCGTGTCGGTGCCTCCTGTTTGCCTGTGAAGGTGCTCAGGTCTAGTCCTGTGTTTTCAGCATCAGAACGGCATGTATGGCCTCCATCAGGGAGTTCATCACTTCAACTCATTCGATGGAGTACAGAGTCTGCCGCTTCTACTCGGCCAAGCCAACGTACACACAGGTTCACCTTTCCCCATTGCTGCACTAACAAAAATATATATTTTTCTTACTTTCCCCTCATCTCTTGTTTTCTGTTTATACTCACAGGAATAATCGGGAAGAAGCACGTTGGTCCAGGCTCTGTTTACCCTTTTGATTTTGCTTACACGGAGGAAAACAACTCCGTGCTCCAGGTGGGCAGGAACATCACCCGGATCAAACTCCTGGTCCGCAAGTTTTTCCAGACCCATAAGGAGGAAGCAGCTGAACGAAGGAGAGCGAGAGGCGTGGGAATAAGCAGCAAGCCAGATGTAGAAGAGGAGGAGAGGCCGTTTTTCCTTTATGTGGCCTTCCATGACACCCACCGGTGTGGCCATTCGCAGCCCCAGTATGGCGCTTTCTGTGAGAAGTTCGGGAATGGAGAAACGGGAATGGGGAGAATCCCTGACTGGACGCCAGTGTACTACACACCGGAGCAAGTCAAGGTCAGCGATGGGATGTTTTCGCTGGACTCATGAAGTCTGCTGGTGAAGGTTCTCAGTCATCCAGGTCATGGTCATTCCAAAAAAGTTTAAAAAAACAACTGCACTTTTTTCCAAAGTTTGAAGCAAAACATCTTCAAACTGAGGAAAAAAGTCCAGTTGTTTTTGTTTTTTTTTAAACTTTTTTTGGAATGATTCCTGAAGTTGTAAAGTGTTAAAGTCCATCTGAGAAACGGTGAGTAAATTCATAACATCTCACGTTCTCGACGTCTTCAGGTTCCTCCCTTCATACCCGACACACCCGCTGCACGAGCCGACCTGGCTGCACAGTACACTACAGTCAGCAGGCTGGATCAGGGTCCGTTACGGCACCTTCACAAGAGCAACAAATCAAAAGGGCCGAGAAAGACTGAACCACTTGTCCTTCTGCAGGTATTGGGTTAGTTCTTCAGGAGCTCCGGGACGCCGGCTACGACAACGACACTCTGATCATCTACAGCTCCGATAACGGCATCCCTTTCCCGAACGGCAGAACCAACCTGTACCAGTCTGGAACGGCCGAACCCATGTTGGTTTCCTCCCCGGAGCACAGGGAGCGGTGGGGGAACACAAGCCAGGCCTACGTCAGCCTGCTGGGTGAGAACTGGCTGTTTCAAACAACTATTTCACTGAAAACTGTTTTTAAGCTATGGCAAGATTTCACTCTGAGAAATTAGAAAGTCTCAAAAACAAAATCTACACGAAGCATCCTCCACGTTTATTGGCATCGCTGGTCACGGTGTGGGAAAAGGCTTAAAGTGTTTTCTTTTTTAGCACAGTAGCATAATCTCACAGTAAAATCTTTAATTATGTCATTTCTTCAGTGGGAAAAAATTAAACTCATGTGAGATATAGTTTTAATACAATCATCACATTGCAAAAAGGGAGCTAAAAGAAAGTAAGATTTTCGTAAAATTTGTATATTTTCCCTTGATTTGATCAGCTAAATAACACTAGTTGCCAATGGAATGAGAATGTCTACCCCTAAAATAGGATAATTAGACGTCCTGCACTTGAAATGAGATGATTTAGATGAATTGTTCTTATTTTAAGTGCAAAAATCTTATTCTGTTGACAAATAGTCTGATATACCAGCTCAAAGCAATGAAAAAATACACTAATTTCAAGATGATTTTACCTACTTTTAGTTCCCTTTTTGCAGTGCAGTGCTACAGTCACTGGCAGCCTTCATTAAACCTATCAAATAAAGTGTAAGTGAAACATTTTTGTAATTTAAACATCATTGTTTAAAGTTGATCAGAATGTGTATAAAAAAAATGACAGAGACCCATTACTTTTACCCCCTCCTCAAAATCGGAAAGACAAGAGAACATGCCTTTAGTGTAAGATGGACGCATGCTGATCTTATTAGTCAGGAAATGGCTGCTGCTTACCTTAAGCTGCCTTTAATTACAGTCTCAGGACTAATTAAAATGTTTTAAACAACTGAAACTGTAGCAAACGAGGCTTGATGAGGAGCCAGGCTTATCTTAACACCATGCACTGCATGTTTGTTTGGTTTTCTTAAGAAGCGTGCCAGGAAAAAAAACAGTTTTTTTTGTCCTAACATCGCAAACTTAAATCTTTCAGTTTAACTAAAAACCACTCCAGATGGGTTTGGAAGGAAGTGAAGAAGGAATTTGTGTAAAAAGTCGTCTTGCTGACTTGTAAGTGCAGAGGAGGATCTGTGATGCTTTGGTCTTGTATTCTTTTCCAAAGACCTTGTTGGAGCGCACAACATCATGAACTCCGTGGAGAAACCCAGGCAGGTTATGTAAACCTGTGGTGTCCTCTGCCAGAAACTCAGCTCTTTCAGCAGGTTAATTATCACAACCATTTGGTCAGATCAACATAGAAATGGTTCATGAAGCACAAAATCAACCCTCTTCCTTGGCCTCAACAGTCCCCAGACCTAACTGGTAGAAACCTGCAGGCTGAGCTGAAGAGAAGAGAAACTGTGTTAACGTTCTTAACACAGTTTGTGTTTTTCCCACTAGACTGCAAAAACGCAACTAAAATTAAGTGACACTTTCTTGAAATGAGTGTATTTGTCCTTGATTTAAGCAGGTAAAAAAGATTATCTGCCATTGAAATGAGTATTTTGACCCCTACAATAAGATAAATAGATATACTGCACTTGAAATAAGATGATGGAGATGAGTTGTTTCTGTTTTAAGTGCAAAATTAATATTCCATTGACAGTTCATCTTATTTACCTGTTCAAATCCAGGACAAATACACTCATTAATTTTTTTGTGCATATTTTTAGTTCTGTTTTTGCAATGTAAATAAATGTACTCAAATTAAAGGTTTCAAAATATTATCATTGCGAGGTTGCCACAGCCATGACAGATTAATTTATTTCCAGACTTTTCACACATCTTTACCAGGGTTACCAATGATTGTGTTTGCACTATAATTCCTGCTTCTGTGGGGCTAAATCTCTAATCCGGAGCATATTTATTTGATTTGAGAGCATAAAAATATGATTCTGTTCTCCACCTGCCAACTTTATCCCTCAGAACTGGATCTCGTCTCTTTAAATTCACTGCTGGTGCAAATGTTTACAAGTGGGCACAAAACAGAAGCAGATTGACTAAAAAGCATTTGATGAAACATTCCATGTACATTCACACTGCTGTGTTTTAAACTGGCAGCAGCTCCCAAACCTTTCTCCTTCTAACCTTCAAAATAACTTCAATAAAAACAATAAAAAAAGTTTGACCCAAATATACAAGAATTTACCAGTAAAGCAATTAAACGGGTGCATAATAACAACACAAGCAGCATCAATTGCCAGTATAAACTTTGTTTTTTCATGTATACTGCTCAAGAAAATAAAGAGAATAAAAGGAAAACAACACAATGTTCCCTTTTATTTTTTTTAGCGCTATATTTTAAAAAGCTTTATTTTATTTTATTCCAAGAATACAGCAGAATATGCTTTTAAAATGTACGTTTTGGTTATTTATCTTGAAAAACTTGCAGATTTGTGATCCCCAGAGGGGTCCTATCCTAACTTTGGGATCCACTGCTCTGCGGTACTAATGTCATCGTTAGCATCGCAGATCTTGGCATCCAGATCAGAAAACCAAGATGCGAGTTTAATCTCAATATCAAAGTAAAAGTTACAAACTGGGTCATAAAATGTTGCTACTTTCTTTAAGCCTGGGCCCATTTCCAAGGAGAAAAGCGGTCCTTTACCATGAAGATCCTCAGCACTTTTTAGCCTCAACAGGTGCCAGACCATCTGGTTTGTGGAAACCAACATCTGTAATGATCCGATGGGGCAATAAGCTTTCCGCAGAGAACATGGTTAGAACAACATGCTGTCAGCCGGATGACGTGTTTTCAGAGAATTGCTCGATGGGTTTAAATGGTAAACAGCATAAGCTGCAGGCTCCGGTTTAGAGGTTTCTTCAGGCTTTTTCAGCGTCACACTCAAGTTTCTCTATCTGCTGTGTGCTTCAGCTGCCACTAGAGGGAGACTGAGGAACACAACACAAGCTGCTCTAAAATAAGATTGATTTAATGTCAGTATTGTTAATTACATAACTGCTATATCCTTAAAAAAAACATCTTATTGCTAATTTTTGAAAAGCACAGATAATATTTTTTATGCTAAATAATCAGATCAACTGTCAAAGTACAGCAGCAGTTAGTAGGCTGCACACGTGGCTTTTAAACAGAATAAAACGTGTTTAAATAAAAAGAGGGCAGCCGGGGAATGTTGTTTTAGTTCAGTGCTCGGTGCTGACAAGAATGCATTGTTTGAATACAGATGTAGCGGCGTCTGGTGCAACGCTGGAGGATTATCACAGTGTGATAAATTCTGCCGATGAGTGCAGTTGTAGCAGCATGTTGAAGCTGTCCTCTGTGGCTCTATGGGTGAGCTTCTGCAACAGAAGTAGTCATAATATGGTTAGAGCACGTTAAACACGTATTATGAAGGCGTTATTAGTTTGGAGTAATTTAGTAGAGCATTAGGTATTGACTTTTTTTTTTTAATTAATTTTTGAGCAAGGTACATGCATTGGTGACAGTACAATATCCACAGAAGGCTGAAAGAAAATATTAATGTACATATTGTCACGGCCCTTTCCTCTGACCTGCAGGGGCGGTTCCTCCTGCAGGCAGAGGCGGGTCTTATTAATTGGAGCCACTTGGGCTCATTATATAAGTTGGGCTCCATTAACACTCTCTCTCTCTCTCTGCTCCTCCAGGTACTCACTTTGTTGGTTGGTTCCGTTTGGTTTTGGTTAACATTCAGACACATTCTCACATACATGTTCACCCACTCATACACTGCACACACTAAACATTCTTACAGACTCACATCTGATCCCTGTTTTATTTATTTAAAGTTACTTATAGGTTACAATAAACTGTTGATTGGCCTAAACCGTTTTGTCTCCCCTCCTTTTTGTCATGGGCATTGAGCCGGCCTGTGACAAATGGGGGCTCGTCCAAGTTAAGTTAATGTTAGTTGTACCTTTAGTTTTTGTGTACTTTAACATGCTGTTGTTTGGTTAACTTAACATTCTGTTAGATTGGTTAACATTGGTATGGTTTCCCCTTTTATCTTATCATTGATAAGTGGTAGTTTGGCTACTTGTTTTGTAGTTAATTGCATTCAGTAGTTTTGAGTACTTAATTTTTGCTTCAGTTTTCCAAACTTTTGTTGAGGGGACGCTTTGGTTTGGCCATTTTGTTAGGAGAGAGCAGTGAGCATGTGTTCCCTTTGTTTGGTTAGCTTTTAGCTTCTTTGTTTGGTGACTCACTTAGGGCCTTTTCTGGGTTTGTGTCCAGGTGGGAGTCCTCCCCTTGTTAGGTAAATCAGCGAGTGTCAATAGGAGGCTCGTGGTGGTTTTGTTTTAGGTGGCAGTGAACGTGGGTAGAGCTTCCCCATTACCTTTTTCCCCAACATCGGCTCGGGAGCACCTCCGTGGTTGTGGGGGTTGCCA
The DNA here is from genome assembly GCF_011125445.2 of Fundulus heteroclitus. NCBI lineage: Eukaryota > Metazoa > Chordata > Actinopteri > Cyprinodontiformes > Fundulidae > Fundulus > Fundulus heteroclitus. The sequence continues at coordinate 834,830 of NW_023397384.1, read as the reverse complement.
GTTTCTGGTTACTTTTCACTCCACTGGTTTTGTGTGCATAAAACCCCACCACATGTGACTGCACGAAGACCAGGGTTCAGTCAGTTAGCTGTTTTTGGAGTCTAGTGGGGAGTGGCTCCTGTCCTAAACCCAGCTGGCAGCAGGTGAGTTTGTTTTTGTCTTTGTTAAAGGTTGTATTGACTTTGTTTAAAGGAAAAATGTCTTCTATTTTGCAAAGTTTTGTTCAGTCACCTTCAGAATTAGCTTTAGAGTTGTGTACTAAGGAGCAGTTAATTGAAATAGCTGAACATTATGAAATTGAAATAGTGGATAAAAAGTTAAAAGAGACTGTTAGGGATGGTTTAAAACAGGGTCTTATGGAGGCAGGAATTCTTTGCAGTCAGGGTGCAAGTTGTCAGCCTAGTCCACCTGTTTTAACCTTTGAGCAGCAGAGAGAGCTGTTACAAATGCAGCTAGAGCTGGAGAGATTGAGGGGTATTAATAGACCAGTTTCAGATACCAGAGGACAGTTTGATGTTGCACAAAACATTCGTCTGTTGCCTAAATTTGATGAGTCAGATGTTGACACTTATTTCACTCTATTTGAGAGGATAGCAAATTTTAGAGGTTGGACAGACTTGGATAGAACTACGTTGTTGCAATGTGTGCTCACCGGTAAAGCACGTGAGGCTTTCTCAGCATTGAGTTTAGCTGACAGCAGGGTTTATGCTACAGTAAAATCTGCAGTACTGAAAGTGTATGAGCTTGTACCTGAGGCATATCGCCAACGTTTTCGTTTTAGGAAAAGGTTAGATTCACAGACTTATTCAGAGTTTGTTCGTGATTTGACTTCTGCATTTAATCGTTGGTCTACAGCTTCTGAAGCTACTACTTTTGAGGGTCTTTGTGACTTAATTGTGTTAGAACAGTTCAAAAATTCAGTGCCTGAGGCAGTTGCAACGTACATTAATGAACGTAAGGTTCAATCTCCATGTGAAGCAGCAGCCCTTGCAGACGAGTATGTGCTTACTCACAAAAGTCACTTTGAACCAAGCCGTGCTACTCATAAGTATGGTCTCAGACATGGTCCTTTGTCTGAAGTTTTAAATCACAAGCCCCAGCAAAAATGTGGTCATAAAGCACCAGTTAATGCCAATACCTGTAGATATTGTCTAGTTGAGGGTCACTGGAAGAAAGAGTGTCCTTTGCTTAAATCTAAAAGGTCAGGTCAAGTTAAACCTGCTGTAATGGCAGCTCCTGTTACACTTCCTGACCTCCAGGTTGAGCTGTTGCAGTCACAGGTTAAGGTTGGTTCTTCTCATTGTGATTTTTCAGCCTTTATTTCTGATGGTGTAGTGTCTTTAGTTGGTGATAGCAAAGAAGTCCCAATTAAAATTTTGAGAGATACGGGAGCTTTGGATTCTTTTATTTTAGAGTCTGTGTTGCCATTTTCTAAAATGTCTGATACTGGTTGTTGTGTCATTGTACAGGGCATGGGGTTGGTTCCATTTTCCTCTCCTTTACATAAAGTCACTTTAGCTTGTGGTCTTGTAGAAGGTGATGTAGATGTTGGGGTACGGCCCCAGTTGCCAGTAGAGGGAGTGCACATGATTTTGGGGAATGACCTTGCAGGGTGTAAAGTGTGGGCAGATGGTAATCCCAACATCTTTAAAAAGCCAACTTCTGTGTCCCCTGTAGGTCAATCTTTGCACTGTAGTAGTGTGCCTTCTGATGTATTTCCTGTTTGTGCTGTAACCCGTACTGCCTCTAGAGTTAAAGAGGGTGATGTTAAGCCAGAAAATCTTGAGTTGTCATTCAAACTTCAGACAGAACAGTTGTCTACTTCTAAAGATACATTAGTAGCTGAACAAAAAGCTGATACAACTTTGTCTAATCTTTTTGCTAATGTTATGCCTGAGTCAGTTGTGAGAAACAGTGCTATGTGTCATTTCCTTCTAGATGAAGTTTTAGTTAGGAAATGGGTTCCACAGAGTGACCAGGGTTTGGGAGATCCAGTCTTTCAAGTAGTTGTCCCAACTGTATTGAGAAACAAGGTTTTACAAACATCACATGGTGAAGTAGCAGGTCATCTGGGTGTGCGTAAAACTTGTGACCGCATACTCCGTCATTTTTTCTGGCCACGTCTTAAAAGAGATGTAACTCAGTTTATTAGGACTTGTCATACATGTCAGCTCACCAGCAAACCAAACCAGGTAGTCAAGTCAGCACCTTTGTACCCAATCCCAGCCATAGGGCAGCCTTTTGAACATCTCATTATTGATTGTGTTGGGCCATTACCACGGTCTAAGTCTGGACATAGCTATCTATTGACTGTAATGTGCCAAGCAACTAGATATCCGGCTGCTTTTCCACTTCGCACAATAACTTCAAAATCAGTTGTAAAAGCATTGACTCAGTTTATTTCTACATTTGGTATTCCAAACGTTATTCAGTCAGATCAGGGTTCTAATTTCACTTCCCATTTGTTTGCCCAAATTCTTAAACAGCTTAAAGTTAATCATAACAAGTCTACTGCATTCCATGCTCAAAGCCAAGGAGCTTTGGAACGTTTTCATCAGACTTTAAAGTCTTTGCTTCGTGCATACTGTACAGAGTTGTCAGCAGATTGGGAGGAAGGGTTACCCTGGTTGTTACTAGCCGCTCGTGAAGTAGTGCAGGAAAGCACAGGGTTTAGCCCAAATGATTTAGTGTTTGGTCACAAAGTCCGAGGGCCATTAGCAGTTTTGCAGGATGGTTGTTTGCCTGATGAACCACCTCAAAACCTTCTTGACTATGTGAATGGGTTTAGACTGAAGTTGTACAGAGCTGGTGAACTGGCTAAGGAAAAACTGGAATTGTCTCAAAAGAAAATGAAACAGAAATATGACAGACAAGCTGAGCTGCGTGAGTTTAGTCCTGGTGATCGTGTCCTTGCTCTTTTGCCACTTGTAAATTCACCGTTTCAGGCAAAATATTATGGTCCATTTACAGTGTTGCGTAAAGTGTCAGATTTAAACTATCTCATTGAAACCCCAGGTCATAGGAAATCCTCTAAACTATGTCACATAAACCTGCTAAAGTCCTATCATTCCCGTAGTCCAGTTCAAGTTGAAAGCACTTCAGCAGTGAGGTCAGCGTTGGCTGCTGCGCCCATCACTGTCCTTAGTGGCCTTAACTTTTTGGAGGGGGGAGAAGAGGAGGTAGCTGTGGTTTCAGATGAAGTTTTGAGAGGTCGTTTGAAAAACTCTCAGACTTTGCAAAATCTTAGTGCACTGGTAGATCATCTAGATTGTGGTAAACGTGCTGAGTTGGTGGCACTCATTAGAAGTTATCCTACTTTGTTTTCTGACACTCCTTCACAGACTCATTTAATCGAGCATGACATAGACATTGGAGAGGCTAAACCCATTAAACAAAGGTTTTATAGAGTATCCGAGGAGAAGAAACAACAGTTGGAGACAGAGGTGCAATACATGTTGAAAAATAAAATTGCTGAGCCATGCTCTTCCAATTGGGCATCACCCTGTCTTTTAGTTAGAAAGTCTGACTCAACTTTTAGACCTTGTACTGATTATCGAAAAGTAAACAGTGTCACTAAAGCAGATCTTTTTCCTCTTCCTAGGATGGAGGACTGCATAGATCAAGTTGGGTCAGCAAAGTTTGTTAGCAAATTTGATCTTCTTAAAGGGTATTGGCAGGTGCCTTTGACAAAGAGAGCCCGTGAGATTGCTGCTTTTGTCATTCCATCTGGTTTGTACTGTTACAACGTAATGCCTTTCGGGTTGCGTAATGCTCTAGCCACCTTCCAGAGGCTGATGAATCTGGTGGTGTCAGGTCTGGAAGGGTGTGCCGTGTATCTGGACGATGTAGTCGTTTATTCAGATTGTTGGGAGGAGCACATCCGGCGAGTACAAGCCCTATTTGAAAAACTGGTGTGGGCCAGGCTGACTGTTAATTTGGCAACGTGTGAGTTTGCCAAAGCCACTGTGACTTATCTTGGAAAAATTGTTGGTCAGGGTTTTGTTCGTCCTTTGGAAGCAAAGATCGCCGCTGTGAAGCAGTTCCCACAGCCAACCACCAAGAAGGAACTAATGCGCTTCCTGGGAATGGCAGGCTACTACCGTGCCTTTTGTAAAAACTTTTCCGTAGTAGTGTCTCCCCTGACCAACCTGTTGAAGGCCAAAGCTGAGTTCATCTGGTCCACCCAGTGCCATGCAGCATTTGAGGCAGTAAAGGCTCTTTTGTGTTCAGCTCCTGTGTTGGCAGCACCACGTTTTGGTCAACCCTTCAAATTACAGGTAGATGCTAGTCAGATAGGGGCTGGGGCTGTCTTACTGCAAGAAAGTGACGAGGGAGTTGAGTGTCCTGTCAGTTTCTTCTCCCGGAAATTTAATAAGTACCAGCAAAACTATTCTGTCATAGAAAAGGAGGCACTAGGCCTCATCTGGGCTTTACAGCACTTCGAGGTCTATGTCGGCTCTGGTTTGACTCCTTTGATCGTTTTCACTGACCATAATCCACTTACATTTTTGAAGTCTTTGCAGAATCCCAACCAGCGGCTGATGCGTTGGGCCTTGTTCCTACAGCCTTATAACCTTGACATTAGACACATCAGTGGTAAAAGTAACATTATAGCTGACGCTTTGTCCCGTGCTCCATTGAACTAACTTTATTTGTTTCTCTGTTTTCCTCTGCTGGCTGTCTCTTCCTCCTTCTCTTAAACTGCTCCCCAGGTACCAGGGCTGCTGAGATGGAGGGATGGACAGTTGGTCAGGGATGCAGAGCAACGACTAGAGCTGGGACTGGTAGCTATTTGTGTTTTGGGGAACATTTTGAATTGGTTTTAATGTGGGCCAAATTTTGGGTTGAGGGTGGAACCCTCATTTTAAGGAGGGGGGTGTCACGGCCCTTTCCTCTGACCTGCAGGGGCGGTTCCTCCTGCAGGCAGAGGCGGGTCTTATTAATTGGAGCCACTTGGGCTCATTATATAAGTTGGGCTCCATTAACACTCTCTCTCTCTCTCTGCTCCTCCAGGTACTCACTTTGTTGGTTGGTTCCGTTTGGTTTTGGTTAACATTCAGACACATTCTCACATACATGTTCACCCACTCATACACTGCACACACTAAACATTCTTACAGACTCACATCTGATCCCTGTTTTATTTATTTAAAGTTACTTATAGGTTACAATAAACTGTTGATTGGCCTAAACCGTTTTGTCTCCCCTCCTTTTTGTCATGGGCATTGAGCCGGCCTGTGACATCATACAGAATCATAAAACATGAACACAGAATATTCATTATTGTTCCCCGAATTCTCCTTTTGTACCATGTAAGTCTCTCCATTGCATATGTTTTGTATACGGTATTGTGCCAGTCTTGAGTCCCTGGTGTATCTGATGGGCGCCGTCGTCTGACTGAGTCTTATTGAGTTTTAATGGCTGACAACAGCAGGGTCCTAACTAGGTATCTGCAGTGAAGTCTGTCATCTCTAGGCCTAGATAAATATGTGTGAAATCAAAAGGTTTGTTTCTTTAAAAATAAAATAAAACATCACATAAACATCTGTAAGTCTCTTTCCAATAAGGTAGAACTTCTGGTCAATCCTGGTATGTATGGTAGGGGTTGGTTAGTCTCCGTGTCGCCACATAATCCCCAACAACCTGTCCCTGGATTTTTGTGGGTGAGCGTCATGTATTGTTAATGATAACTTAACTCTAACTCTAATAACTCATGAATTGAGTGACATTTATATAACAATGCTTTTCTGATCTCTTGGCCTCTCACACTTTATAATCAACCAGATTCACCCATCCTGAACTAAAAGTTTTTTTTTTTTAGGATCCAAAAAAAAATACACATGGCTGAGTAAAACATCTAGATTCCCCTCTCTGTGCGAAATAGGAGAGATTATTCTGACCATGAGTGTGCATGAAGTGATCATGTTTAATAGTAATAGTAATAGTAATATCATCTTTATTGTCATTGAAACATACATTGAAACATACATTACAACGAAATTTGTTCTCTGCTTTTAACCCATCACCCTTGGGGAGCAGTGGGCTGCCATGTGCGGCGCCCGGGAAACGTTCTGGGGTTAAGGGTCTTGCTCAAGGAACCAGATGCTAACAGGTTAAAGTTTAAATTTAGTTCATAATTTTCATTCTCCTCTCTCTTTCTGTGTTTCTGCAGACATCACTCCCACCGTCCTGGACTGGTTTTCTCTTCCCTACCCATCCTACCGCCTCCCCGAGGCTCCGTCCTTGCAGGTCCTCCTCACCGGCCGCTCCCTGCTGCCCGCTCTGACCTCCGAGCCCAGCGGCTGGGACACGGTCTACTCCAGCCAGTCGCTGCACGAGGTCAGGACCCCCCCCCCCCGCTTAGTCAGGAGCAAATCAAACACCAGGCCCCTGACCGATGTGCTCTGATTCCAGGTCACCATGTACTACCCGATGCGCTCCGTCCAGCAGGGGGCGTATCACCTGCTTCACAACTTGCACTACCGCATGCCTTTCCCCATCGATCAGGACCTGTACGTGTCCCCAACCTTTCAGGACCTGCTGAACCGGACCAGGCTGCAGCAGCCGACGCACTGGTTCAAGAGTCTGGAGGGGTACTACTACAGGGAGCGCTGGGAGCTGTACGACACCAGGTCAGCGCCGGAGGACTGAGTCCTCAATGTCAGCATCCACAGTTAGGGGGGAAAATCTGAGGCATGGAAGAAAGTAGTTAGCACGGTTGAACCGACGGAGAATGAAACCAAATGAGATTTTATTTATCGTCTTTAAAAAGAGCATCTTCTGAACTTCAAAAGTAATTTAAATAACACACCAGGCTTACGTTTCCCAAAACTGCAGTGTGCTAAAATAAACCGTATTTTTTGGACCATAAGGTGCACCGGATTATAAGGCGCATTAAATATTCCTCCCAAGTGTGTAATATCACCTCCGCGTACACAGCTCTCTCCTGAGAGGGAGAGCTATCCGTCTCTGCCAGGAGGACAGAGTAGCTGGACTAAACTGCCCTGTTTCTAACATAAGGCCAAAATAAATGTAACTTTTATATTGAATTAACTTACTAGGTTTGTGTTGCTAGTGCATACTCTGGGCTGCCTTACATGCACTTCTAGTTTAGACATTACAGTCAGGCAGTCTTGTAGACAGCTCAGCGGGCCGGTCAGGTAGTGGCACAGCGTACCGTGATGCTCTGAATGTCCATTGAGCGGAGCGGCTTTGTTGCTTAACAAAGTCGTACATTTTAGCAGATTTTCGAGCACATTGTACCACATAAAATCAGTCCGTAAGCACAACAGTGATCATATATAAGGCGCATCATCAATTTTTAAGAAAATGTAAGGTTTTTAAGTCTATAGTCAGAAAAATATGGTAATTTGTAACAATTTTGTGTAGAGAAAACTTATTTTCCCCTGACATTTGGGCCTTAAGTGATCCTTCTTTTCCAGTGATGTCTTTTTTTTTTTTTTTTAGATTAAGCAAAAATCGTGCTTAGAGTTTTTTTCTCACAGATCCTCCAGAGAGACGCCTTCTTTCTCTACTTCGCTCTTTCAAAAACTAAAGCAGTAAATTGAGCTGCTAATTATTAGTTATGCACAGTTTGTGTCTGTTAGTGTTTCTAAGAAGCCATCTAAGACTTTGGGTAAATGGGATGGTCATTCTTCATCATTTAAGTGACAGACTGATGCTTCAGAAAGGATGACAGATAAATTAATATTGTAAATGATCATTAGGTTCGGCACCCCTCCCTGTGCTGCTGTCATATAATATAATAAAAGAGGAAAACTTCTAGAAAATATTATTGGATCACTGCTGATGACAGATGGGCAGGGTTATATACACACACAATCCAATATTCATTTGGACTTAAGTTAGCTGTTATAAATTATTGTAAATCAACCTTGATTTGCAATGAAATATTTGCTTTACCTTAATTTGGTTTGTAGATGTTTGACCTAAATTTATCTATAGGATAATGTCAAGAAAAGATGTGAGATGGCAGGTCTAGCAATGCAGATCTGCTGTATTTAGAACAATTTCCACAGCTCCTCAGCTGAATCACAGGCTGACCACCTCCATGCCACGCTGCATTGATGTAGTAGTTATTGCAAAAGGATTCCTGAGAGTATTTACCGTACGTGGAGATACTCTCCAAGGGGCCGACACTCTCACTCGCTTCTCCTCTGTGCTGACATCACAAAAATGAATAGATGTGGCACGCTTCCTGCAGTTCTAAGCGTTGCTGAAAATGATACTGAAGAACTGGAAGAATAAAAAGAGTTTAAACATATATTTATCTGTTTCTGTGTCGAGAATGTTTATGTTATAATGTTTAATTTGACCAAATTAAAAGCAGTTATTGAACACAGAACCTACAGATCGCTGCAGCATTGTGAACCAGTTGCAGACAAGGCAGCAGAGACTCATTATTTTGAGTTTTCAGGAAAAATTCTGCATTCTCAAACCTTTATTTCATGCTAACCAAATTCAGACTGACGAGGGATTTAGACATCCTGTTGCTAACGTAAATCATTTTACCTCCATAAATAAAGTCTCTCCTCTGAAGTGCGTAGAAGCTGATGATGCTTTGTTCTGAACAAACTCAGGACGGACCCTCTGGAGACGGAGAACCTGGCGTCAGACCCGTCACACAGCGGCGTGCTGGAGAACCTGAGACAGCTTCTGCAGAAATGGCAGTGGACGACGGGAGACGCTTGGGTCTGTGGACCAGACTACGTCCTGGAGGAGAAACTGGAGCCACACTGCAGACCCCTCTACAACGGGCTCTGATGCTACTTTCATCTTAATTAATGTGATTTAAAAAAGCTGAAGTGACACTTTTCCTAACTGTATATTTGTACGGTTTTATATTTTTGTAATAGTGCTTTAAATAACAATAAATAAAACACCCTGAGTTGTTTTTTTATTCATTACATTGTTTCAGTCCTTCTGTTTCATACTGGACAATTTCCTCCTTCGAGGCAGCATTTTTGCTTTTACGTTTAAGGCAAACTTTCCATCATTGTGACTCTCATACAGCTGTAAGATAGAAAGCCAACATAATTAGTCTGTCTAGCTGTTTTTATTATTCAGTTAGGCTGACTATGACTGATCTGCTAATTACACCAGAGTGGAGGAGTTCATGATGCTTGACTGGAAGAGTCAGCTCGCCTGTCCTGGGAAGGGTTTGTAAACTCTGATCAATTTAAAGTGCAGAGCCTTGCAACAATAATCACACCTTGGATTTGTTTTTTACATTTTGTCACATCATGAGCAAAATGTCAAAGTATTTCATTTGGATTTGATGTGATAGACCAACGTAAAGTACTGCATAATTGCATAGTAGGTTTGCAGTTTCTTGCAAACCAAAAATAACATCCGTGTTGGGCAGCGTCTCCCGCTCTGTGCAGGAAGCTGTCACAGAGCTGGAGAGCTCCGGCTGTCACAGACTGCTGCATCCTAAATGCACAAAGGAGCGTTATCAAAGATCCTTCCTCCCAGCAGCCGTTTGACTTTATAACCATCGCTGCTCCCAACAAACCCAATAAGTCGTTTACATCCTTGCTGTTAATTGCACAGTTCTTCCCCCCGTCTTTTGTAGATAGCCTGATGCTTTTTATCATGCACTATAATACGTGCACATTTTGTTTGCTGCCGCGTCACCCTGCACAGTAGCAAATTTTATCTTAAAATTAGTAAGCTATTTTACTAACTTTAATAACAGCCCCTCTTCTGTTGACTCGCTGCTGATAAATTTGAATATCCTCACTGTAGGACAATAAAGGATTATTCTTTTCTATTCTAGTCCCTATGTGTGCATTCCCTGCGTTGTGAAACCTCAGGGGTTTGTTAGGGAATAATGTAGAACAAACAGCATCATGACGGCCAAGAAACACAGCAGACGGGACAATGCAAAGTGCTTCACATGAATAAGACATAGGAAAATAAAAACAGAATAAAAGAAAACAGTCTGAACACATCTCTATTTTCAAAGATGACAGTGGTAGAATCCTGCTGCCTTGATTTTCTTGAAAAGGGGAACAATGAAATCAATCAAAACCGATGGGAAAATGCAGCGTTACCCTGAAAGAAAATCTGTTAGAAGACTGGAGGAGGGGCTCCTGGTTCACTTTCCAGCAGGACAACAACCCTAAACATACAGATGGAGCTATGGTGGGATGTTTTTATTTTTATTTTTAATTGTTTTAGATCAAAGCATATTCATGAATTGAAATTGTGCAAAGTCCAGACTGAAATTTAAATAAGGCAAGTTGTTAAAATTGATGCTCATCTGTTTAGCCAGAGTCGTGCTGATTTACAAAAAGGAAAGAACAATATTTCCAGTTTCTAGGTGTTTAAATTTAGACATAAACATAAAGACTTGTTTCTGTGAGTGCAGCAATCCGGCTGAGTACAAGAGCACGCCACACTTTTCAGATCTTTGTTTGAAAAAAATTAAAACATGTATCATTTCCTTCATGGTTCAACTCATAAAATCCCGATAACGCACATTAAAGTTTGTGCTTGTTGCGTGACAACGTGCGGAAAGTTTCAGGGGACAACTTTAGACCGATCCAGGCAGCCGAGTCGTGATGAGAAACGCGTGCCAAAGTGTTTACCTCTAGCTGATCTATCTGCAGTTTTTTTTTCAGTCCTAATTTGTCCACTTTGGCGCATTTTCTCTATCAGTTTCTGCAATCAGCGAGAACCAAACTGGCCACCTCAGCTTTGACCTCCTGCCTCACATTTTCCCCCCCAAGGTCGACAGGTTTATTTTGACGCTCTTAGAGAGTCGGAAGGGGGTGACGTCCTCCTCCTCCTCCTCTTCCTCCTCCTCCATCCACTAGAACCTCGCACACATGCATCACCGCCGTCATCGCGTCGTGGCTCCGGCAGACCACCACAAACGGATCAATTAAGAGTTGTTTCCCACATTTTCTACCGACGGATCATCATCCGCCCACCTCGGCTCTGATTTGACGAATGTCCCGTGTCACGATGAACCTCACCCAGCCCGCCTATATAAGAAACAGAAAGTTTCCCTAAGATTCAAGCAAAAGCAAAGTGTCCACAGACGAAGAGCTGAACCACGAAGAAGCGCTGTTTCCCCCGTGCGTAAACGTAGAAAAAAAGAAGCCAAAACTCCAGATGGAGAGGTCGGTCAGGTTCGCTGTGGTGTGCGTCGGAGTGTCTCTGCTCGTCTCCTGCCAGCCCGTCGAAGCCTGGTACAAGCAGATGACCGGACCCAACTACTACTCGGTGGGCCGCGCATCGGGGCTGCTGTCCGGCATCCGGAGGTCTCCGTACGTCCGGAGAGCCGAGTCCGAGGAGACGGTGATGGACAGCGGGGAGGCGGCGGGAAGCAACGCCATCCAGGACACCAACAGGCAGATCTCCGTCCTGAAGAACATGGTGAGCGCACCTTGGGTAGCAGAAACTTTGTTTCCGCTCCAACAATCGTTTACAGTCGAGACACCATTTTAATCCAAAGGAAACTCTTCTGTAGAGTAAATTGTTTGATTTCTGTTTGACTTGGGGGGGAAACAAGTTAAGAAGGGGATAGTGCGTGCGTAAAGACGCAGGTTGAAGAACTAAAAACGTGGCTCTACTTGGTTAGAAATACAAAATTGGATTGAATAATGTCACCACCAAAGGAAACCTTAGGATAACAGCGTATAAATAAATACACAAATAATTTATTTGTACAGAAATACAGAATCGAAGCAAAACCTGCCAGTGATTAACTCTGATATGTTAAAATATATTTGTAGACAGATGACCAATTGCTCTTATTTTCTCTCCTCCTCTGCAGGCCATCTGCCTGAAGGACATCTCTCCAGACCTGAAGAGCTGCGAGCTGCTGCAGGACGGGACGGGCACCTTCCAGTGCAAGGCAGATGTCTTCCTCACCCTGGACTCCTTGGACTGCCTGTCCGCATGAGTCCTTGTGAATCCTCTTCATCATCCTCCAAAAAAAAAAAAGAAAAGAAAAGAAGAGCTTCTCTGGAAAAGCTGGGGGAAAAAATCCAAACAGAGATGAAGGATGACACTAGACATGTTTCTATGATGGACCGCTGGGAGCTCTGAATGTTCTCTCTTATTTAAAGAAAAAAAGAAAGAAAAAACAGCTAAAAAACAATGTTCAGTTTTGCTTTGGTTGCATAGAAAATGATATGTAAACAAGGAAGAAGAAAAAAAAAAATGTATGCCGGAAAGTTAGTCAAAGCCATTTTCATTCCAGCCCCTTTGCAGATACCAAAATGTTCAGAAATGTCCACAAGTTTCTCTGCAGTTTTCCAGAATTTCTGTAAATTACTTTTATTTATTTATCTATTAAAATGAACAAACAAACAATATAAACCTGTCGTTGTCTGAATGTGTTTTAAAAACCACAAAACATTTTATCTTCTTCACTGTCGTCAGAGAGGAGAGGAAAACATGTCCAGCGCGTCACATTAATTTTGTTCGGAATGCCCAACATGGAAAAAAAAAAAAAAAAAAAGTAGCACACAACACAAAAAGACGAAATATTCTCAGATTAAAACACATATTATCACCAGTTCACTTGAGAACGTCTTTCAGCTTCAGACGGCACCATTCGTCGCCGTATCTTGTTTATTACTGGAGCGTCTTGCCAGCGTCGATCGCTCAGGGGGGACCCTTCAAAAAAACAAACTCCGGGAACAGACAATGCCACAGATCGCACACGCAGGAGGCGGCATTTTTCCGTGACAAATCACAGTTTATGAGTACACGTGTCAGACCCTGAAACAATAACCATCACAGGTGGAAAGCAGGGAAATTAAACCCAAGTCAGACGCCTCGGGATGCTTTTTAATGTACAACGTTTGGCTCCTAATAAGCTCCGCAGTGTCGTCGCTGGCTGATATTAGTCAGTGGGACAGTTAATGGCACAGATTAAGATGCCTGCTGTGTCTGGGATGTTGGGGGCGAACACAAAACTGGTGAGCTGCTATATGGCGACGAGCGGCTCATTAGGGCGTTGTGACGCACGGCGCTGGGGACACGTTGATGGATGAGGGGAAAATCACATGGCGGTATGCATGGCTGAACCCTGCGCGGAGGAAGTTAACGGGACAAACAGTAAATCCTCTCTGTTGTGCTTCGGTCGCAGCCCATGTGCTTTGTGAGCTTTTCCGAAAAAAGGCTCAGAGCCCGGCTTTGTGTTATAGTCGGTTAAATATTAACAGACAACAAACTCTTTGTTTTGGTTCGTTTCGGCCTTTTTAAATGCCGCCTCGCCGAGGCCGGGTCCACAGCGCCGCTGCCTGCTACAGGAGGGACACGGCCTCCAAGTTCTCTTTGATGATCGTCTCCATCACCACCTGGAAGACCACCTGGATGTTGGAGGTGTCGGTCGCCGTGGTGAAGTGGTGGTAGATGAGCTTCTTGGGCGACTTGCTGAGCGAGACGAAAGTCGCCACGATGAAGCGTGCGGCCGAATCCACATCGTAGTCAGCACCTGGAGAGGGGGGGGGGGGGGGGTCAACAAAAGTTTGTTTATCTTCAGGATTTGGCCCTCTGGTTCAGGCAGAGGTACGTAAAAGAAAAAAAAGTGGCTTCAGAGGTTTGACGAGCACCACGTGAAACACAAATGAACACTGACCCCCTGTACAGAGAGGGTGATTGGTTAATTAAACGGGTGAGTGGAGACTGAATGGCCGGACGCTCTGTGGCTATATATGATTACTCCCACAACAGGGTCCTATTGATGTAAAAGGTTCCACTGAGCCAGAAAAAGGCACAGTTTTACTCTCGGTACTGTCTTTAGAAATGAATCGGAGAAAGCCCAAATGTGTAACAGGCTACTTTAAATGTTTTCCTGCTGTTCAGACAGGCCACATGGCCTAACCTTAAATTGTTTTTATTGCTTTATATTTGTGCATATGCATTAATTGGTTTTATTTTTGTAGTGTTTTGCAGATTTCTGCCCAGGTCCCCCTTGAAAGTGAGATCCAGATCTCAATGGGGTTTACCTGGTTAAATAAATAAAAAAAAATAAAAAAAATAAAAAAAACCTCAGCAGACATCACTAATGGATTTCAGAGATGATCTCAGCCTCTGTTTGCAGCCTACTGGCAGCCTTTTAACAAACTTTGAGCCAAGCTAGGCTATATTTACAGTTAGCTTTGCTTATTTCGCATATTGCTGCTGCCATACAGATTTTTCATTTTTAAACTGCATTGCGTTATGTTCTAATATGGACGCTAATGTGGACATTTGAAGACAAAAAATTTACCTAGTTGGTTAATATTGTCTTACAAATGATCCACCGACGACACAGGATGTGATTCAGCTGCGTGCTGAAGGGTTATTTAAAGATTTTTTTTTCTGTCTCTGAAGAAATTCCAAAAAAAGTAAAAATCAAAGCAATTGGACTTGTTTTCTGTACTTGAAGACGTTTCGCTTCCTCTCCAGGAAGCTTTCTCTGAAGAAAGTTAGATCATCTCTCTGTTTAAGTCTATAACACTCAGCCTTGTCAAACCTGAACTCAATCATCTTCAAAATACATCTGTCTGCTGGTTTGGTTGGCATCTAAATCAGAACCGGTCTAAGACTCTTGATCTAACAAGGTCTTGACTGGATCATGTTAACACGTTCATTACTGTTTATATTTTTCTGTTCCCTGTATTTGTATTTTTTATTGTCTGTAAAGTGACATTGAGTGTCAAGAAAGGCGATGTAAAATAAAATGTATTATTATTAATAATATTATTATTAACTGTTAATATAATTTTTTTTTGCATGAATGTACACTAAAGGGCACTACAATAAATGTAAAAAAGTTTTGTTTTTTTTCCAGAAATGCATACTTTCATGATTGAAAAACAAGGAATAATGTCTGGAAACCCAAACATCTATCCACAATTATAACGTTCTTTCCCCCATACGCATCCAGGACTTGATCCAAACTCAAATTTTATATTTTTCCAGACTTTTCTACATTAGATAGAAACCGTGTGATTGCCAATGAGAGATACCAAAGCCACTTTACAAAAATGGGAACTTTCTGATCTTGTGCTCGTTTTAGTAATGCAGCAAATTGTTCTAAAAGAAAATAAAAAAAATTATTTGGCCTAAATATCCATGCACAGCTTTTCAAAGATCTGATGCACACAAATATAATCTGTGAATCTAGAGACAGGAAACCTTTAACCAGAATCATGAGAAGCAGCCAGATACTAAAACCAAGGAAGTTTGGAAAGATTTGGCTTTTTCTGCAACATTTTAGTTTTTTTTTAAATTACTTGCAAATAAAGCTATTGAATCAATGCAATGCACTACACTGAAGTTCAAACAGAAATGCTATAAATTTAAACTCTGTCATCTTTAAGCCAGCCCCTGACTATAAAACCAGAGCAAGTGTTTTGTGGCGATGACGTTGCTTTTTCACAGTGGATCCAGCAGAGAAACTGAAACGACTTAGAAGAAGAATTTGTTCAGCAAACCTGAACAGGAACTCGGATCCTCATCATCATATCTGCGCTCAGAGTCAAATGGACGCTTGCTCTGCTGGCTGACCCCAATCCAAGCAGTGTTAGCATTTTTATTGACATTTGCATGAGAGCAGAGGGGACACGGCCTCCGTTGAGCCCGCTGAGACACGGGGAGAGGAAACACTGAGCAGATATACGAAACCTCCAGAAATACCAGCATGTGAGGCACTAAGAGCTCATCATCAGCCTAGGCTTTGTGTTTAGCAAGCTGCCAGAGCGGCTATGGCTTTATGCATAGCTTTATAGTGTTGTAAGTATCGACAAATATGGGTGGGTGTCTATAAACTACCCAGGTGTAATTTGACGCATTTATTTTTAGGTTAAATATAAAATATATGTGCATGTAAGGCAGTTAAATAAATGAATGGTTGAACATGTCTGTAAGGGAGTTCACGAGTAGCAAAAGGAACAGAATCAGACTGTCAGCGGTCTGACGTTGGATAAGCAGCTAATTAATCTGCATGATGGGAATCTGAAAGGTTTACTTTACATTCAGACCCCTGTTGACAAATTCAAGCGTCTGCACTTAGACGTCAGAGCTGGACAGAAATATATATTTACAAATCGCTGCAAATATGTTGTATCAGTTATAAATATTATGCATTTTAATTATGCATATTGCATACTTTTATAACATTTTTGCAGTAGCAAATGGGTGCTTTTAAAACAGAGTAAAATCTGTTAAAAACTGTAGTGGGCTGGATTTCCTTGTTACTAATATTTCATAAATGGTATATAAGATGGAGTGAGCTTTAAAAGAATACACTTTCTTAGATTTACCAGACAGAGGAAATGTGCCTTTTTTTAAATTTCCCTAAAGGCAGTTTTTTAACGACATCAGACTCCAGTTTGGCTATCAGCGTTAGTCAGCTGCACTGTCTGTGGCGTAGATTCATGCTGCAGATGCTTTCTCTGCAACACCAACACTCTGACTCCAGGTTTTAAATACCTCTGAAGACGCCACAAAGATTTTATAATCTGCTGTAAGTCCTACAGAGAGTCAGTCCCAGAGCGCTCCCTTTGTTCAGTGAAAAAGTGAAGCTGGTCTGAACCGCTCGGAGGGGGAAAAAGTGCTGGGTTGTATTAAGATTGAATAAATTCAACTACCGTCTACAGTTCTGGTCAGAAATTTACATTCACCTTTAGATTTGGAGCTTTTAATGATTTAACGCCCCAAATGTGCGGCTCTTTGTTCAGCCTGGAATGATTTTACACTTGAACAATTAATTAAATAAAGAATAATTATGTATAAATATGTAATTTTTTCTGTCAACACTTGGAAATTCTATTTAAATAAATAATGGTTAGCAAGCTGCGCCTGCACCACACCTTTGTTTCACAGCAACCAACAAGGTTCTCCTCTGATTGGACTGGATCCTTGAACGCTCTGCTTGCCAGAGACGTTGCAGAAACATTTAAAGTGGTTGTTTACCTGGTTCTGACCTGACATTTAATGACAGCCCACATATTTTCATCAGGGTTGAGGTCAGGGCCGTTTCATTAGTTTAATGTTAGCCTGCTTTATCCACTATAAACCAGTTCTATTGAGTGTTTGGGATCATCGTCCTTTAGGAACAACCAACCAGTCTGTGCGACGCAGCAGTAACGCCCTCGGCATGATGCTGCCACCACCGTGCTAAGCAGCTGGTACACTGGCCTCTGGTTTGAAATCCTCATCTGGACTCGTCCAAAAATGTTTCTTGTCATCAGCAGCAGACAACTCAATCGTCTTGTTTGAACACGTGACTTTTCTCCAGAAGGCGTTTTGGTCGTCCATTAAAGCAGCTGCATATCTCATTGAGCTTTTAACGTGTTGATTTTGCAGCAGAGGCTTCTTTCTTGGTCCACATTCTCTCAGCCATGTTAACGTAAACCTTGCTTCACTATGGATAGGGACACTGGCGTGTCAGCAGTCCTTGTTCCAGTCGTGCCTTGGTGGTTTCTGGGTTGTTCTTTAACTTTCTGACCAATTTCCTTTCATCTGATGGTGACAGTTTGGATCAGATGGTTGAAACTTGGACTCAGCTGGGCTTTTCTAACAGGACAATGACACCAAACCCATTAAAGCTTTTTTAGGACACGGTCCTAATCTTAATCCTCCTAATAATTTGTGAACTAAGATTTAAAGTTGGATGTGTGGCAGAAAAAAAGCCACATTTCTGATAAGAAGAGCTCTCAAATATCCAGCCAGAAGCTACAAAAACTTTCGTGGTTGAGGTGCAACTTTCTGGACGACATTTAATCACATATCAGTGAGGTCTGATTTTTGAAAATCGCTAACGTCTTTTAGCGCGATCATTCCACCATGTAAATAGAAAGATTCATATGCATCATGAAGCATCCAATATAAATATGAGATTTGCACAAATGTAAAATTTTTACAAAAACTGTCTTATCTTTTTAATATGGGCTCATTAGCCAACGCACCTTTAAAGGAATGGATACAAAGTCACTGGAAGTGGTAAATGTTGCCTATTTGGCCGAAATAAAACATGTTTTAAAAGAAATGATTGTCAGAGTTACTTAAATTCTCTTGGAATAGAACAAAATGCTAAGAGGAGCTGAACTCAAAGTGTTTGCGTTTGAATTTCGATGCAACATAAAAACATTTCAGTGTTCTAGGTTTGGGGAAACCTAAGATTCTCATAGTATAATCTTGAGTAACAGAAACCCTAATCTTCACTGCTTTAAGGTATTTGCACAAAGATATAGAACAAAAATGTACAACATGAACCATGTTGCTTTTAAGCAGCAAAAAAACCCCGGAAGCCTTCTTTAAGATGACCAAAAATTCTTCAGCAACAGGTGGGGGCAGGGCCACATCTTCCACACAGCTGGAGAACGCTGCAGTCAGTCTGGCACGTTCTCTGGCATCTTTCTAAAAGCAGTTTTAAAACCCTGACACTGTTTCTAGTTTATTTTGTATATTTTCCCAGACTAATTCTGCATAAAGCCCAGGCTCAGTTAGTCACAGGTGAGAGGACCTGACAGCTATGAGGTAACTTATGTTCTGCTCCATCTCCGTGTTCTCGTCATGCTCTCATCTGCTCTGTTTAACTGGGGATTTATTATAACACAGCAGAAACTGGAGGCTTTTAGGGGTTTAATGAATGAGTGTATTATGGGTAAATTTATCATTATGCCTTAAAGGAAATACAGATGCTGAAGTAAGTAAGTAATGAAAAGGTGAGCTAATGTATGTTTTCTGCCAACAGTTTTATGCAAAATCTTTGAGCTGCATATTCAGTGCACCAATATTCACATTTGGTGTATCTGTTAGCGGTCGACCAACGCAAATGTGCTGACTGGCATCAAACCTACCTTTAAACTTTGGCCAATATAACCGCAGATGTCGGCCCGTGTGTGAAATCTTGTCTTCGAAAAGGTCGATCTTGTTCATGAATAAGATCTGCAACAAACAAACAAACAAACAAACAAAGAGAGTCGGCTCAAAGCACAAGAGACTCAACGTGTAAACGAGTAAAAAAAAAACGAATCTGAAAGATCATAAAGGGTGAGGCGATGTTGATTTACAGAACGCCATCTGGAATAATAGACAGATTTACTGTGACTCGGAAGGATTCACCCAAAAATCAATGGCTGTATTGATATTAGCTGAGGTAATAATGGTGCACGAATGAAGTCATGCGTCAGGTGAATGGGAGCAGTCTGTAGCCGAACGGGCTCAGGGACCACTTCCATAAATCTGTATCCCTAGATGATGGCTGACTAAAACGCCGCTCTGGTACTTCTGGCTTTGTACCCAACCAATTAAAACTGCGACTTTGTTCTACCTTTCCCGCGCTTGTCTGATCACAAAGTCAGATAGGAGTACAAAAAGCCCCGGACAATAACAAGGGAGCGATAAGGTAGAGCATATTTTCAATAAACAGGATGCAGAGCAACACCTAGGTGTGTAATTATCACTGACCAGCCACAGTGACGAGTTAATTGAGGTGGAGGTTACAAATTATCCTCCCACATAAAAAAAAAACCAACAACCTATCATTAAACACTTTTATTTAATGAGCCTGTAAGCCGGCGTTATGCGCGGTCCCCCACACACAGAGACGGCACATAAACACGTCACACGCAGGCATTTTAATTGCCCATTCGACTCTAATGAAGCTTTAAATAAGTTTGTATGACCTAAAAAAGAAAAAAAAAAGATTAAACAGAAACTTAGTTGGTGTTTTCCGTAGGAGGAAATGCGCCAGTGACCAGGGCTGACGTGAAAAAAGGGGCAGTGAAGTTTCGATTTGTGAAGATGCCTTCGCAGGGCGCTCGGTTTCCACACAGATTAACGTGAACCAATAAGAACCAATAAGAACTGTGTTCTCGTTGAAAGGTGGATGGAAAACACAGGAGAGTTCTCAGAAGTGGGCTTTAAATACGACTTAAGTCTCCGAGCTCATTACAGTGAAGTTTTAATGTTATTATGCACAGGAAGCAGGAAGGGGGGGTGGATTGTCACCTCAACAAAGATAAACTCAAATAGAACAAGCTTTTCAATTACTGGTGAGGAAACAGCATTTTGCAAACACTGCCTCCTTGTCAGATCTCTTAAAGAACCGATACGTAGTTAAAGTTTAGTCCAGGTTGACTCTGGATGCTGTTTTCACTTGTTGGATCTGAGTTCATATATTAAAAGTTAAAGTGACAAAAAAACATAAGACGCTTGTTAAAGTATTGTTGAGCCAGGGGGCTTATGAGCTCTGCTAATACATATATTTGATAATTTACAGTAACTTCTTTGCTTTTGGGCTGCATAGTGGCCTTGTTGCCTTGCAGCGAGACGGTCCAGGGTTTAAATCCCAGCCTGGGGTCTTTCTGCACGGAGTTAGCGTCTTCTCCCCCGTCTTTTGTAGCTGCACTGTCATAAACTCAAACATTTTCAAGGTGTAAAGCTTCAAACCGGTCTCACACCGCCCTGTCATCCATAAGCTTTTGAGGAAAGGCCAGTTTAGCACTTTTCAGTAGCAAGACGATTCAAAGTGCTGAATATGAACAGAAAAACATTACAGAGGAAAATATTACGCAGGACATTAACAAAGAAAAAAAGCTAAGTAAATCCTTGACTAGACTTCTTTAGTGTCACTGTAACAAGCTTCATCACTAACGTTCATAGCTTAATTTATATAGTAACAAACACACAGAAGGCATAAAATCACAGCACTTAATTGTTTCGATTCACAATAAGAGATAAACTAAGTAAATCCTTAAAGTTACAACTTAACTTGACCCTAATGCTGAGAAAAACACGGGATACTCTATCCCATTTTGAATACTCCGGCATCAATGCAGGGTTATTTCTGGTTTAGAGCAACAACAAAAAGAGTAACTTTAACTTAATTAATTGGGAAAACCCAATAAGGAGGGGGCAATTCAGTCCTCGCTTAGAGAAATTAAATAATTTATGCGTCACTTCCCTGTTTGTTAAAACAGAAGACAACCCTTATGTGTTAATATCCTTTATGGACGTATGTAGCTTTGATTCAGTCACGCAATTATTTTACTTTATAATAATTGCTTATTGTTAACGCGCCAGTGTGTGCCTCCGTTTGCCCGTTAATTTCCTGATGATGCAAATAAATGTTACTCCTGAGGGACAGATAAAGAATCATTCTATACAAAGCAAACGTGGATCTGACGCATAGAAAATATAGTTTTAACAGTGCAGACAAGGATCTACTCCATGCAAACGTGTTCAGCAGCAACCCTGGGCGATTTCTGCCTTTTCTGGGACTTTCTGGGATTTTCATCAGTAGCGCCTGAAGGATCCTTGCCCGGCTTGAATGCCAAAGCGGCAGAATCAGATGTGGGTTTTCTGTGAACTTGAGGTCAGATTTCAAAAATCTTAGAACCTGGTTAAAGCCCGGATCCTTTTCTTTATTTGTAATTTTTAATCCACAGAACATTGGCAGTGAGAGAAGAAAAAAAGGGGATGACATGCAGCAGAGGTCAGGAGTCAAAACGCTGGACCGCCGCCACATGCAATGCTCCGCTCAGTTTTAGGCCCTGCTGGGTAAAACCCTAGAATCGAAACAGGCCATGCTTTCTTTTTCAAACAGCTAGCAGGAGTTCACAAAGTAAAGTGGAGGTGGAGCGCCACGGAGGAGACACACACAGAGACACGGTTTCACCGTTTAAAACTGATTTCCTTCCCCTGATATAAATAAAAAGACGCTTATGAAAAACCATAAGGAGGACTGCAAAATATCAAACAATACCTCCTTTAATCATGGAGCTCCTGTGGCTCCGCTAACATTTTCCGTGAAACGCAGAACAACGCCTTTTTTCCTCGCGCTCCGAACAACTTAAATCTGGTTTGGGCATGTCCTCCCGAGGTGGAGGAGGAGGAGATGAATCGCCTACCATGGACGTTGTGCGGAAGAAGACGTTATTGCAGATGGAGGAGAAGAGGTTCATGCTCTCCTGAAGGCGGTTCTGCAGGGAAAAAGACATGAACCATCAAACAGCGTGTTAAATGAAATTTCATTAAATTCGAGTCGTTTTAATACACTGAAGAAAACACAGAGAGACCAAAACCGTTTCTGGTCTGACATCTTTAAGGCATATAAAACGTGCTTTGTGCTGCGGCTTTACAGGCCTGATGTCACATCTCTTTTTGTTCGTTTGAACGGATCTTTTTTAAGTCCTGCCGTAACTCTGACTGTGTAGCATTAATGTTTGGGGTTTTGGGGGGTGGGTGAAGCTGGGTAATGCGCACCATTGAGGGGTCTTCCACCAGAGCCATGTCGTATCCGCTGAGCGCCACGACAAACAGCACGGCTCGCACGTCCTCGAAGCAGCCGATCCACTTCCTGCGTTCGGTCCTCTGACCTCCGACGTCAAACATCCTGAAACAGACGGGTCAGATAAAACCTTGTTTATGACCAGAGAGTGGCTTTTTTTTGCTTCAGTAGTGGGCTGAACACTTATTGGAGGTGAAACGCGTGTCAGGAACTCAACCTGAGAAACGTGAAGCTCAAGATCTTTGCCAGACTTGTGGACCAGGAAAACTGGGGAGTGTGACGTTTTTAAACAGTATATACCTCTGATCTATAGTGCTGTGGGAAAGTATTTGCACCCTTATTCATTTATTCTACTTTTGTTTTTGTTTTTTTGTCACACCTAAATATTTCAGGTCTAAGACACTTTAATGTCAGACTTTATGCCGACAATCAAACATGGAAACAGGAAACCCTGAAGGAGGGTGTCAAGCTATCAGTTTATGACCTGAAGCCAAGTTAGGTTATGCAGCGAGGGGCACTTTCATCTCTAAATTACAAAAAAATAATTTAATTTGAAAAAACAAATGGAAAGTTTTAGAGAATTCTAGTAAGGAGCCTCAAAAAAATAAACTCAGCATTAGAAATCTGCACTTTGTGTGCACTGAGGTCACAATTACGTATCTAATATTACAATTTCTTTAAAGATCTGTTACATTTCAGCGAGACAAAAAAAGCATAAAAGAGAATAAATGTGTAAAAGCATTGTAACTAGACTGAAACAACTGGATGGGTTTTTAGATAAAAGACATGAAGATCAACAGGCAAGTTCATCATCCCGCATAAAACATCAAGAATCCAAAAACCAAGAGTCTTTATTGTCATCATGCACCCATAAAGAGCTTTTTTGGAGAGGCACCGGCTCAGAATTCACACATAATAATCAGACACAAATCAAAGAGATCCACGGAGAGACGGAAGACGAGCATTCACTCCACAGACTCAATAAGTGTTTACAACATGCTGATGGTTGCACGGGTTCTGATCCGATCATGAATCGCTTACAGCGTCTCTGAGGGACACTCGCCTCAGCTACTCCGAGATGCTGCGGCACTTTCAGGCATATTGCACATTACCACACGCGGTTCGGTAAACAAGCTAGTGTTTTTCCACTGTTTAACTTCAATATTTCATCTTTTTTTTACCCAAGTATTCCATATCATCAATAATTGCACAATACTTGCTCTGGTATTTCTTTTTACGTTTATTCTGGTGAAGCTGATTCTCTGTAGCTTTGGAACTAACCTTAGATTATATTAGCTTGATTTTTTTTTTATTACTAAAAATTGTGTTTAACTCTGTCTGCGTCTTTGCCATCGTCACGCCCGAATTTCCCCACTGTTGGACAACAAAGGAATTTCTTATGTTCATAAAGAAGGCCTTCAAAAATGCAAACACACATTATGAAAAGAATGTAAATTTAGTGATAAACTGTGCAGCACAAGAAGGGGGGAAACACTGTGCTAATACACTGCAAAAATGGATCTAAAAATAAGTCAAATTTTCTTAAAGTTAGTGTATTTATCCTTGATTTGAGTAGGTAAATATGATTATCTGCCAATGGGATGAGTATTTTGACCCCTAAAATAAGATAATTAGACATCCTTGAAATAAGAAGATGGAGATGAATTGTTCCTATTTTAAGTGCAAAAATCTTATTCCATTGGCAAATAGTCTTATTTGCCTGCTCAAAACAAGTACAAATACACTCATTTTAAGAATATTTTACTTATTTCTAGTTCTGTTTTTGCAGTGTAGATATTAAGGCATATTCAGATAAAAATAAAATATTCAAGTTGAAAGTAACAAACAACACTTCCTGAGAAGCTAAAACCTGTGAAATGAATCGTTAGCATCACGCATTACGCCCAATCTAAAGAGTTAGAAAAACAGTTTTGGTAAGAGCAGCACTTTCTTTCAGCTCAAGAGGGGCAGAAATCCTCTGATTTATTTTGCCACGTTTCAGTTTTTCTTTCTTTCTGCTGTGTGGATCAGGCAGCTGCCATGGAGTCCTCGCTTTTAGATGAGAAGATATTGGAGAAAACACAGATAAAACATTTAGCCGAGATCCACGTTGTTACACCGGTCCCCACTGCTTCGTTAATTGGAGGAAGACTTGAGCGAAGGCCGTGTTTCTGTGTCTGTTTCATGAAACGACATCTCGCCGCTGCTGAGACTCCTTTATCAGCCCGCAGCTGGCAGCAGAGATTGAATCCTGATCGATAAAAGATTGGTTTTGGGTTTCAGATACAGATCAGATATTTTTCCCAATCATCCGATTTGCACGAGGAGCAGCGCACCCACACGCGTCCACACCTGACACCCTTTTTGAATTTTCAACGACGTTTCCAGGGAGGCGGTCACAACGCGGCAGCACAAAGAGCGAAAAGGTCAACGGTCTCCAGAAGGACGGAGCAGAAAGACGTCAGGAGTATCAGAGCGCGGGAGGGGGGAGCCACGCGTCCCCCCATCCCTCTTCAGCCATTTCCAGAGCCAGATGTGTCATCGCCCACCTTCTCTCTTATTGAGAGGGGAAATGAACATGTGGAAACACGACGAGGCAAGCACACAGGAAAGGCAGCGCGGCATAAATGTCAGATTATAATGGAAATATTCCAGTGAGATGGGAGACAGCCCAAACGCCGATGTGTCATCACGGACATCCACTCATCGCCCAATCCCACTAGTATTAAATCTGGATGCGCCGAGCTCAAAGGTTTTCTCCTCAACACTCATTAAGAGGAGCCAGGAACAGGAAGCAGCTTCCAGTCTAACGTCTACCTGCTGATTTAAACAGACGGCAGACCAACCAACCGCACTTATTTTATCCGACATCAGAATTACTTCCAGGAACTGATAGACCTAAGATATGTAAATTGTATTCAAACGACAGAAACTATGTGATAAGTTGACAGACATCGCCAGATCAGCTCTCATCCTCATCCTATTGCCTGTGGTGACTGGTGAGGGATGAAAAATATAAATAAAAACTGTCGGATCAGAGACTAAATGAACAGAAATCAATCTGTTTTGCATTTATAATGTAGGTCGCAGGTTTTGGGTAAAAGTTATTGGAATGTGGTTAAAGAAAATGAGGCAAATGGGGGTCGGAGCTAGTGGTGGGCGATATGGACTTTAAATTTTATCATGATATATTGTGGTAATGTGATGACAACAATAAAAGTGATGATAAAAGACTATTTACAGCCTCATGCAGTCTTTTTCAGGTAACTGTGTGGCTGTGACTGCATGTCAATGATAGCCCAATGAGCGTAAATACTGTCCTTTAAAAGGATTTAATAATGTAATATTAAAACAAATATGTTTCCTCTGGACACTGGTTACATAAAAGACAATTTATTTCTATTACTTAATAATAAT